>NC_135689.1:11590189-11877689 GCF_964276395.1 Gasterosteus aculeatus | reverse complement strand
CTCGAGCGCCAGAGTAAATAAGTGTTTTGTGTAGGACGTTGGGACAGGTAAGGGGTGGGGTTTTGCTAATTTCTTTGTTTTGGATCAGCTCAGCCGTCCTCCCATTTCCCTCTATTGTTTATTATTATTATTATTAATAAACTGGCACGTGCTAGCCTGTTTAAACCAGACCCATCGATGTTGGTGTGATTACTTGCGCCCACACCCCCACATCTGGCCGTCTGGGGTTCTTGGCAGCGCGGTGTATGTTCCCCTCCCCTCACGGGGTGCTGTACGGGCGTAACAGTCTTCATCAATTTACCCGTTCGCTTCAATATGTTGGATTCATGTTAATGTGTATTTAAAGACCATAAATAAAATTCTGATTCTGAAGACATTTACATTTGTGGGGAAAAAAAATTGTCAACCAAAAACTTGCAGTACCTTCGCGGACCCCCTGTTGAAGACCTCTGTGTTAAACCATGCAATCGATGACTGCAAAGTTGAATTAAGAAAACACAACCATAAAAAAACCCAAAGGAGCTGCTTTAAAACGGATGTTTGAAAATGTATACCTTTACACATTTAACAATTGTTACCAAAAAGACTCATTCAATTTTGAAATTAAGGAGTTGTGCGTTTAGGGCGGCCCGACTACCCTCTCCACATCTGCAGGCGGGCTGGCTGACTTGTGGAAAGGGGTTTCCTTGTAAATGAACCAGCAGCTGCTGACCCACAGGATGAGGTTGAGAAAACCAGAAATCTACCAAAGAATATGCAATAAATCAAATATGCCAAGTTGTTGTGCACACAATTTCTGACAAAGATAAAAGGTTCCATACAACTTACCACAGAGGCGTTTAGTCGGCCCATGTGAGGCAGAGCACCTGGGCTGCAGTTGTTCATGTCCTTGCACACCTGAACGAGACCTACAATGTTTGTAGGACTAGTAGCCCTCTTAACGTCGGTCAGTCCCTGAGCCCAAGCAGAGGATGAACACAACCACAAGATGGCCATGGCGACAGTCACCAACAGGTCCTTGGGAGAAGAAACATGATCAGTGTTGAACCAAAACACAGCAGTAGCTTTACTTAAGTGGAGTACCCAGTATTGTACGTCCCTTAGTTGCTTGGGAACCAAAGCCCTTCTCTCCGTTTCATTTACACAACTCTGCTAAGTGCAGAGTCTGACCTCCAGTTGGATTCCAGGATGAAGTCAGATTCAATACTTTACACACAAAGCAATATAAATATTGCCTGCAAAGGTAAAACATCTTATCAGCAGCGCTAAAGTCTCACAGCAGCTCAGAGGAAACACATGTTAAGCGCACCTGGCTAAAGCACAAACATGACACCAAAACTGTAATATGTAAAAACGGTAAATGGTTAAAAACGTACCACATTGGGGCCACGACTAGATTCTCTGTACAAGGGTTGGTAGCACAAGTAGAGGACTAGCGTCGCAGAGGTGTAGAGAAAGGCCAACACGCCAATGCAGACGAAAAACTGTGCAGAGGAGCTGTGGTCTCCCATCAGGAAGTACTCAGTAGTAGTGGCAGTTTGATTGATTTTGCAGTCAGGAACATCATAAGAATGCTGCATCAACCTGTGCAAAACACGGATATGAATAAAAGATTATAAAAAGCCTACAAGTAAACACTCGCTTTCCATAGGCTGGTTCTTCACTGTAAAGGATTGAGAGACTTTTTGCTCCCCCTCTCTCTCACACAGACCTGAATGGGTAGTTAAAGTTTGCCAGTATTTCTTGACTGGCATTTCCTTTGCACTGGACGTTGATGCTGGTGGTGCCGCTGTAGCCTCCAGTCGTAGCAAAGGCAAAGATGGCGAACACCTGCATGTGCAGACACGAGATAAGACGCTGAACGTTTGCGTGAAAGTGCTCTTGCACACACACACACTTCCTTTTTTGTGCGACACCCTTTTGACGGGAAACTGTCTTAATCATCGGATGCCACCACTTGAATGGTGTTCACAGTTCACAGCAGACGTTTCTTCATTTCAAGAGCATTCCTGAAACTATCTGCACCACAAATGTTTTATCTGAAAAAGTGGAAAAATCTGCTGGCAAAGCATCATTTTTTTGTATTGTTATTAAGCTGGAAACATTTGTCATAGTTAATGTGTGTATATAGAGCCTCCCCGTGCAGGTGCTCCGTTGAACGCGTGATTGGAGGTTGGCGGACATGTTGGCGTAACGTGGCGCGTCTGCACGCGGACCGTTTCGCAGCCCTCACGCGCGCACGCAGCGGGTCACAAGACAAAAAGACATAATCCATCTCCGTGGACCGCGGCCGCCGGGGATGCACAGCGCGTGACTCGCCGCGGCCCACGCGCTTAATATATAATATGTATGTACATACATATAATTAGGGGTTAACGTTACCCATTGAAGCAGGCGGATGAACGCCAGCGGTTCTTTCAGGGGCGCCAGGTCCACGTTGAAGCCCGCGGACAGCACTTTCTAGTGACACAACAGACACGCGATGTGAGGGGGGAAGAAGCGCTACACTGCGGAAGAAGTCACACACACACGCACACAAGTAGGTGTGTGTTGAAAAACAAACGGCTTTTAACGCGTTCCAGGTTTCTTGTCGGCGCGGTTACCTGGGCGACGGAGTCCATCGCGCGTCAGGAGATGAAAACCCTTTGGTAGCTTTGGTGCGCCTCCCTTCCGCGATGTCTGGCTCTTTCTAGCTGTCGCCTCTCTCTCTCTCTCTCGCTCTCTCTCTTCCCCCTTTTCTCTTTCGCTCTCAAACTTTTCTCCAACTTCAGCGAATCGTTGAGGACGTCACGTGATCACTGACTTGAATGCGTCGAAGGGGGCGCTGCTGGACTCGGTGGAGTCACAGGGGAGAATGAATTGTGTTTGAACTTGGATCTCATTTCTGTAGATATTTACACGTGTGTCTTGTTCATTTCCTGTAACACGGAATAGCAGCTATATTAATTTAGAACAAGTGAACACGCGGCAGAACAATTGTGCAATGCTGCAGAGTGCACAGTACGCTGGACAGTAGACAGTATGACAATAGACGACAAGACAGCAGTGCACAAGTAATGAAATAAAATGAAATTCTATGGGTTAGTAGAATAAGTATATGGGATAGTTTAAAATAAGAGAATAAAGTTAAACATTTTAAAAAATATTTAAAAATTAAAAAATAAAGTGCACTAGTGAACAAGTGACAAAAGTGACGTGTGAAAAATGACAGTAAATCTAGACGTGAATACATACTTATGACAAATAATTTAATGTCATAAAAGGTACAAGTGCTCATAAAGCTGAATAGCCTCTGTCTTACTGTAGTAGTACATTGCATTTTGCCAGCAGTGACTAGGTAGACTACTGCTGTGGTTTCGAGTTGGTGTTTCGTCCTGTTTTAAACTTCTAATCCTGTACAATAGATAATGTACGTTTTACCCCACTACATTTGTTTGACAACATAAATTAGTGTTACTT
The DNA here is from genome assembly GCF_964276395.1 of Gasterosteus aculeatus. NCBI lineage: Eukaryota > Metazoa > Chordata > Actinopteri > Perciformes > Gasterosteidae > Gasterosteus > Gasterosteus aculeatus. The sequence continues at coordinate 11,874,230 of NC_135689.1, read as the reverse complement.
TGCAAATTTGGATTATTAACACACAATATGAATTAAAGTATACCATAATATTAGTAATGGATCAAAAATATTATAGGTACTCTGCAGTTTATAATGTCATGCAAATTTGCCATCATTTAAGTCTATCACATATTTCTAGATCAATAGTTATAATTCAGAAATATAACATTAGGAAATGGTCCATTCTACATAATGATGGGTTTCTTAAGTTGTTCTTTTAGGCCTATGGAAGTAATATTTATAAAGCAGGACTTTGACTCAAAGTGTTGTTTTACAAAATGTCAGTTCCTGAATATTTGAGAACTAAACTTTTCTGTCTTAAAACAAATTCAGCATGAATGTTAATATCATTACAATGTTAATATCCACTCTGCATTAATGTATAAAGTCAAATTGTAAATTTAACACGCCATTTTCTTGCACTATGTTGTCTTATCTGTCTCGTTGTCCATTGTCTTACTGTCTGATGTTATGCATCAACCACCAAGTCAAATTCCTTGTACATCAAACATATTTAGGTAATAAAGGTTTCCTGATTCCTGATGTACGAAGGGTGTTTAAAATGCTCCAAAGTGTAAAGCACTTTAGTGGCAATTACTTTTTACTCAAAGTCGCAATTTCCACAGACAATACCTAGAACCTACTAAACAAACCCTTTTTAGACAAAGCAAGCCTTGTGTTTGCCAGGACTCTCTTGTATGCTGAGCCGCTTGACACACAAAACCTTGCAGATAATTACTGCCGTTTGGGTCTAAAGAAAATCTTGGTAACAGGAAAGGGACCTTTATTAGTTTCTTCAAAATTTCCACTGTCCAATACAAAAAGGAAAATCTGCAGGAAGAGATGTACTCTGTAAAGATGAACAGTCTCTAAGGCATAAGAGTGGCTTTGTTCTCCACCTTTTAATAATTGACTGAGCTGCCATGGGGGAAGGGCTGCAACTCCATTGTACAGTCTTTTTGTGAAGGAATTCTACTCGCAAGATCAGATTGTTTGGCTTTTTGAGAGAGTCTGTGAATCAAGAAATACACAAGCAAGACCAGATACATACGAATGATCTAAGACACATTTGAACAGAAGTTCTGGGTTTAACTTTGAGGTTTCATGTTTTATTCAGGGTCATGGAAACTTGTCCAGAAGCTTTTTTATCTTCAATTATCAAGAGATTCCACCCTTATGTTGCAGTCACAGGGTTTGTTGTCTTGTCAAACAGGTTATGCCACAAGCATAATCAAATACTCATTTTGACTCACGCCCAGAGACTTAGTTTCAGTAACTTGGCTGACTACGCAACAAAATCCCATTCTGTGGAACTGGGATTACCTGGCAAATTTAAAATGTCCCCTTGTTACGCTTGACCAACAGTTTGTGGTTTGATGAATCTTTGATTTGCCCCGTGGTCGCTACGGGGTTTTCCCTGCATCACATGACCAGTTGTCGTGCTTATGACCCACTGTCCCATCACATGCACATAATTGGAATTGCAATTGCAACCAATAATATCTAAATTGTAGGAATGCAGCAGGCCGGACAAATAACTTGCCTTAGTAAGGATCAGTCTTTTAGGGGGGGGGACTGGATGCGTCATCGCAGGTAAATGGTGAAACAGGCCTTAAGACCAAAACGCATGGCAGGAGTAGGTCAAATCCCAATGCCCCACAAACCCTAAGCCCTCACGGACATAACCTCGGCCACCTGGTAAATGGTTGAGGTTGAGTCTGTGAAGGCTAAGGCATTTTGCTGCAAAATATCCCATCACCATGACGTCAAAAATATGGTTTACAATTGAGGGTACCAATAACTAATAAGAATAGAGTTGGGGAACAGTATTTTATACTTAATCAACTGGCCCGGTCTGAACTTCTTTTCTACAACAGAAATGCAGGTTATTTTTCCTCTTTGACACCTGTCCTGCTTGACTTTGATGTGAAAGCTCTTTTTTCACAAGAAAAAAAAAGGGAAAAGAAAAAATACAAAAACACGACGTAAAGCAGAAGCTTAAAAATTCACATTCGGTAATTTCTAAAATATTGTCAGTGATCTTTAAATTATTTCTGATAGTATTGCTCAACCTAGCATGAAAGACTTTGACAGCTAATAGGCAACGCCTCCATCGGACAACCCCTTTTCAGGATTGAACCAATCAAAACGACGGATAGGTGGACCAGAAAGGATCAGCCAATCAGAGCGGCCCTTCTCTGCATACAGCGATGCAGCCCACATACTCAATTTGCGTGATGCTTACAGTGTGTCATGTTAGCTGAGGAGTTGCAGCGCGTACGAGTGGTGTCAGATTCTCCGGTTAATTTCGTAAAATTCGCAGTTTATTTCTGCGTTGATATCTGTTCCGCCGCCGCGTGGGGAAGCACTCGGAGCTCCGAGGGGCCTCCGTGTTGTCAAATCCCGGAATAATCGCTGTCAGAACGACCACCGTGTCGCTGATGTCATCTCGCGGCGGAGCCGTAGCGACCTTCAATTTGCAGAGAAGACCGACATAAACAAAGACTGGTTTTTGGGGGCCGCTGCTTCTTCCGCGTGTGTTTTTGTTTCTAACCGACAACCGCGGCGACGATGGGACCTTCGCTGCGCGCGCTCCTGCTTCTCTCCTTCTCCGCCCTCGCGGCCGCTACGGATTTCCAGCCGGAGGCGAAAGCCTCCGGGCGCTCGTTTCTGAAGCGGGCGCACGCCGAGCAGAAAGCGGCGAGCATCATAAGGAGGTCCCTGCCCGCGTGGCTGTCTCCTCCGCGGAGCCACGCGACCCGACGCAGGAGGAGCGTCGAGCTGGGCGAAAACTGCAAAGCCCTTCAAGGATATGACGCCAAGTTAGCAGGCAACACCCACAGTGTAAGTTACCTACCGACCTGCGCTCCGGTTACTGCCCCGCACGCGCCCGACAGCGGAGACGAGCCCGGGCGAGGTGACGCGCAGGTGCACCCGTCGGCCTGATCGGCGCCCCGCGGCGCGCGACACACCTGTCGGCAGAGCTGCCGATTTCCATGAAACCGGAGACACCAGATGCGATTGTGTGCATGCAGCTCTGTTTTCTTTGTGTGGGCTGAACAAAAAAAACAACCCAATGAGAGCATCAACTTGAAATCTTTTACACCCTCAAATAGCCATCAGGGATCCCGCTTTGGCTGCCTGCTCAGTCTTTAGCCCTCGAATGGTTTGTTTTTGTTAAGCATTTGGTGCAATGACAGCAGCAGCGCCTCTTTCCCCGCATGCTTTAAGACCTACGCAGGCTCCACTGTGCTTTCATCCCCACCACACTGGTCTACTTCTCCAATGCTCTCAGCAATAACCAGAACCTGTATTTCATTCTTCTACAGCTCAAGGATGCGGCTCCATCCTGTCTTTGAGGACTTTGCATGTGCCTCGTGTCTGTTGACGGGGAAATTGGCCCAGTGGGATCCATGTGACTGGCTGTGTGTTAGTTATTTTGTAATAAGCCTAATTAAAAGCTGTGTTTCTCTGGTGGTGAAAGCAGTTCGCACTGCCAAGCAGGAGCTCTCTTAGGACACAAAGAGACTTCAGTGCTGCGTTCGGATCGGACAGCAGTCTCGGATTTAGCTGTACAGGAAGTAAAGTCCTCCGAACGAAGGCAGTTTATAACATTTCCAGTGCAGAGTTCTGTGCTGCTTGTTTTTCTAGCTCTTCATTGCCCATGTGACTGACTTTGCATTGCAGTCTTTGTAATCTTGGTCCCGGTAATCTCTGCAGAATTCCCTTCATTTCCCTTGAGGTTTCTGCTGCAGGTCTCGTCGGTTTTGGAGCTGCTTAAAGGATGAGCTACTGACAGAGACCTGCCCTAAACCGTTAATGAATGTTCACATGGTTGAAGACTAATGGACCACTCTGTTGGTTTCGGGGGAACCAGACTCAGTTTAGTCGGGTTCTCTGTTCTGATTATGGAAGCAGAAGTGTTCTTCTTTTTCTTCGAAGTCACATTGCTTAGTTTGTTTGATTTCCACAATAATGTCAGAGTAAACTGCAATCCCATCCCGTATTCTGAAGTGCCTGCAAATGTATTGCCTAGTTTGATAAGTTTCCACATCCGTTAAACAGGTTCTGACTCTGGTTTAAAATATGTGTATATGAATATGTGTGGTCAGTTCATCCCTTGTCATTTTGACTCAAAATCTTCACTCAATTTCGTGTCATTCGACAACTATTTAGACAATAATAACAATTGAATAGTGCTTTACATTGTGTTTTGTATCTTTCCTCAGTATATCTTCAATGACCTGAGTGGGTCGGTGTCGCTGGCCTGGGTCGGGGATGGCACAGGGGTGAGTGTTATGTTCTCCTCTAATTGCACCAAACGCGTCTCGCATGCAGCGCTGTTCCCCTTTGACGTGAGCGTCCATTTGGTGAACCTGGTAGATTACACAACAAGTTCCCTCACGTCAGGGTGTCATCATGCACGTTAATTAAATGATCCATTCTCCACTTTCCTCAAGCTGAACATCCTTTTCCCCCGGCAGGTCATCCTGGCTTTGACGACTTTTCGGGTGCCCTTCTTCATGCTGAGGCTCGGGCAGTCTAAACTCTATCGAAGGCAAGTCTCGTTATCTCTTGGGAAAAACGGTTGTTATTTGTTTTGCATCTAACATGACTGGAACCTTTTGTCTGCCAGTGAGGACTATGGGAAGTCTTTCGAGGATGTGACCAGTCTCATCAACAACACCTTCATCAGATCAGAGTTTGGCATCGCGATCGGGAACTCTGGGAAAGTAGGTCACGTCCTCATCAGGAAATGCAATGTGTGTCTTCTGGGAGGAACCTTTCTTTTCATCTCGGCCTGCGGCTTGTAGGTGATCCTGACGGGAGAAGTGTCCGGAAGCTACGGATCTCGGATCTTTGTCTCCCACGACTTTGGAAGGAGCTTCACCCCCCGGGACTTGGCCTTCGTCCCTATGATGCAGATCACGTACAGCCCCGATGATTCCAATGCGCTGCTTGCCCTCAGCAGCAGCGTGAGTAGAGAATGTCAACGAGCTGTTTTTGTTTAAGAAAGTCACCAGTTTGGATACTGGATAGCCCTTATAAACCTGCAAGCTCACATTAGTGAATAGTAATAGTGTCTTTTTTGCAAATTTAAGAGGGCAATTGACCTTTTTCATGGCAGGTTGTAAAACCCGTAAGCAAACACCATCATCTCACTCCTGCATAGCAAGATGAGCCCGGATGGTCAATCATTTGTTTGCACACCGTATTGACGCGGTTATGTTGTTACGGGCAACTCCAGTTAAAAGAGTTTTGCATGACCTGCAAATGTGAGCGAGGGTGTTATTTGAAACAGAGGTTCATTTAAGAAATGTTTTTTTTTTCCTGTTCTCAGAATGAACTGTGGCTGTCGGAAGATTTTGGCAACAACTGGAAAAAGATTCACGACATGGTGTGTCTTGTGAAATGGTAAGAAGCGTCCCAAACCGGTGATTTTTAGCGTCTTCGTCAGGTGCTTGAGTAAAAAAAAAAAAAACGTACTTTGTGGGCCCCAAGTGAATCCGTCTCAAGGAAATATTTCTAGTCAGTGCGATGAGGGAGGTGTGGAGGATCGGCCTTCTTATTGGTCGGATTTCAAAACACGACATTGCATCTTCCCTTTTTTTCCCCCCAACAATAAGCTATTTATTAAAGGTAGTTGACAGAGTGGGGATGAAAGTAACGTTTTAAACCCTGCTGTGACCTCTTCACAGATTAACAGGCTTCACAGACTAACAGGCTGTGTGTTATAAGCAACCCGGGGACAACATGTGCAGAGTTTTTTTTCATTGTTGCTCCACCTTTGCGGAACAGCCAGTACAACTGCATTGCAGGGCAGTCAGTGACTGACTAGCGCTGCTGAGGCCAAACCCTCGCTGCATTCTTGTTGTTTTTAGAGGAACTTCCTGGTTCCACCGCTCTGTAACCTCGGCCGCTCTAGATGTCTGATTAGTTATGTTTAACGCTCCATTTCACGCTCCAAGGTCGGAGACAACTTTATGTACAAAATGAATGTCTTTATTAATATCCAAACAATTTGAACAAACTCGTGGAAAACAGGTCATTCTCAATTAGGGCAGACAGCAGTGAATATACTTGATATAATGTTATTGCATTTTTGAAGGGCATGGTTATATACTGGTTGTATTTAATACGCTTGTCATGTGAAGCTTACTTTCACAGCCAAGCAAAACCTCTTATAGGAATAGAATGATTTTGTGTTTATTTAGATGAAAGAATCCAAGAGCTTTATCAACAAAGCAGCCTAAATTCATGTTTCGCTTGCTTATCTTTGAGTGTGTTGACTCAAATGTGTGCGTCTGCCGATCTGACATTTTTGGTTCTTTCCACTCCAATTCTAGGGGAAGAAAAAATACCATCTTCTTTACAGCCAATTACAACGGATCCTGCAGTAAGTGATCCCCTTTTTAAGCAAAACCTGAAATGAAACGTATGCAACTTCTGTGCACATGTCCTCGGGAGAAGGACATGAAATATAAGTATTTAAAAAAACATTCTCATGGCAGTTTCCAAGATAAGCGTCTACACGTTTTTGATCGAAACATGTTTATTATTGATTACCTTGACTTCAATTGGATCATGAGTAAAAGTGACAATAAATGCTTTCAATATTTTCATACTTTACATACTATTAGTTCAACTTGTAGATTAGCATTATCTGACTGCACTTCCTTCAACATGTATTTTTCAGATGATCGGGGAATGCTGGAACTGAAGAGGACGACCGACTACGGGAAAAACATCAAGACAGTCGCCAGTAAGATCTACTCCTTCGGCCAGGGAGGACGCTTCCTGTTTGCTTCGGTTATGACGGGCAAGGTCGGTCTCCAGTTGGGCCAAATAACCTCCTAATATTGTTTGTATTTAGACATTTGTGTTTATTAGTAAAATCTCTAGTCTACTAAATTTAAAATAAAGTATGCTGTTCTGAGGTGAGACATGTCCGTACCTATACATCCTTTCATGACATGGCATTTCAGATAAAGCATTGGAAAATACTTTAGTAGCATTGTTGTGTTTTATGATATGCATTCTACCACATCAACATCACCGTGTTCGGTTTTTTGGTAAATCATTAATGAGAAAATATTCTCGCTCATCTTAACAGATGGGAAATGTTCATGAGAAACAACAACTGACCATATGAACTTCAATGGTTTCATTTTAATATGCACTCATGTGCGAGCTCATGTGGTTATTGTGTGCGTTACCCTGTTTATTTTCCTCTACCTTATGAGCACGAGGTAATAAATCTCCAAACTGATGTGATTATTTCCTTTCTTTCTGTCCTGCGCCCCCTTTTTCTTTTCCCTGCAGGGCACTCTGAGGATGATCCACGTGTCAGTGGACCAGGGGGAGACGTGGAACATGGCCCAGCTGCCTCCTGTTGGCCACGAGCAGTTCTACTCCATCCTGGCGGCTAACGATGAAATGGTCTTCATGCACGTGGACGAGCCAGGAGGTCAGTTCCTACAGAACTCTCACCCGTTATTTCAGTTGACCAACTCAAAAAACCTTCCACCTAAATGTTGTGTGTGTGTGTGTGAACTAATTTGTGTTTCTTTCTTATAAATTTACAGATACGGGATTCGGCACCATTTATGTTTCAGACGACCGGGGCACAGTGTACTCCAAGTCACTGGAGCGCCACCTTTACACCACCACGGGGGCCGATACTGACTTCACCAACGCCACCTCCCTGCGAGGAGTCTTCCTCACCAGTGTGCTCGCCAAAGGTTCCTCTATTCATGTGCTTTGATAAAAAGAATTGCAGCATATGCTTGTACTCAAATTCCCCTCAGAAAAACATACACATGCGACTTCTCCATTACTTGCCACAAGGAGGGCGTTAAGTAAATATTTAATTAGATGTTCAGTGTTAGATGTGCTGTGTATTCGATGCTGCTCGGTGACGTCACCAGCTAAGTCATTATCTCATTATGTCCGCCTGTATTTTCTGTCTTTGTCCTCGTGAATAAGATTTTACTGTCACACAAAACTACTTAAATCCGGATTTGTTGTTGACAGTGGATGTATGAAAGAAGAGGTTTAAAGGAGAAAATTTAATTTGGCAACATTAGCAACCCGGCAGCGCACACTAGATTTGATAAAGACAGCAGAGAATTGTTCACAAACAAAAGTCTAAAAAGGACCTATTTTAATGGGAAATTAATGGGTATTTGACATACTTTCATGAGTCCTTTCAGACTGCTGGTAGCACCAGAGTGACAGAACAAAGAAGCTAAAATAGCTGAAAAGAACACTGCCAAAGTAGCAACAGACTAAAGGATACACTGATGAAAACAGAGCTTTTAATCTTATATTCCATTTCTGCCAATAGATCCCCCTACATGCTAGACATTCTGCTTCATTTACACACATTTTATTTGGATGGAGGTATCGGCCCAATGCTTAATGTGATGTCCTTTTCTTCTTGTTCCAGATAAATCTGTGCATTCTGTGGTGTCCTTTGATCAGGGAGGAGAGTGGGTCCCCCTGCGGAAACCTGCCTACAGCAAGTGTGATGCTACAGCCGGAGACCCAGACAAGGTAAAGAGAGAACATTTGACAGTCTTGATCAGGGTGCTTTGATGAATTCTTTATTTTTGACAGTGTTTTTTGTGAGATGCCTTCTTTTGTTTTGCCCCCATAGTGCAGTCTCCACATCCATGCAGCTTACAGTATCGCTATGAAGCTGAACGTCCCCATGCTGCCTCTCACTGAACCGAATGCTGTGGGTCTCATCTTGGCTCATGGTAATTCTCCCGTTTTTTCTTGGATCAAGTGGAAGTTATTGACTGGATAAACCAGCGATTTTTGCCATATCACCATTTCTATCTCATCAGGGAGTGTTGGTGATTCGATGTCAATGATGGAGCCAGATGTGTATGTGTCTGATGATGGGGGGTACACCTGGATTAAGGCCCTGGTTGGGCCCCATCACTACGCTATTCTGGACTCTGGAGGGCTGATTGTTGCCGTGGAGGACAGGCCCAATCGACCTATCAGCGAGATCAAGTCAGTTACTGTTTGTGTGATTTACATGTATTCAGATTTCAATTGTAATTGCTGTACTTTTTTTCAATTGTATTTGGCTCATGCGAATGTTTGCACATTCTTTGATGTCATTTCAGATTTTCTACCGATGAAGGACAGTGCTGGGGTGTTTACAACTTCACCAAAGACCCCATCTACTTTACCGGGCTGGCGTCGGAGCCGGGAGCTCGCTCCATGAATGTCAGTGTGTGGGGCTACAGGGACTCCCTCCTCAGCCAGTACTGGATCTCCACCACCATCGACTTCAAAGAGCTTCTTACCAGAGACTGTGAGTGATTTGGCACCCATTTCACTCAACGATCATTTCTCAGTTATTTGGGAATTGTTTGAGGTTGTGTGTTAAACCAAGTCCAATATATCGATGATTATAGGTGGCGAACATGATTACGTGCAGTGGTTGGCCCACTCGGATGACATCAGTGACCCCGACGATGGTTGCATGCTGGGGTACAAAGAGAAGTTCTTGCGTCTCAGGAAGGACTCTGTTTGCTGGAATGGACGCCATTACCAGGTCACCACCCAGCCAACCCTGTGTCAGTGCACCCTGGATGACTTCCTGTGGTAAGACCCGCGCCGCACCCAAATCCATACGACGTACACATCCTGTACTTTATACTCCACACACCGGTTCATTATTTCACCATTTAGTGTGTCGAAGAAAATAACATACTTAGGATTAACAAGATGTAATGAAAATACAGTAACTTGAGGAGTCAACATTAAACATGCCAATTTGATATGGATTAGAAGTCTTCAAGCGTCCTCAGAATAAAAAAGAATTGTAGCTCATATTAACTCCAGCCTTGCTCACCATTCTTTTCTGACTCTTCGCAGTGACTTTGGCTACTACCGTCAGGAGAACAGCTCGGAGTGTGTGGAGCAGCCAGACCTGAAAGGCAAAGTGCTTGAGTTCTGTCTGCACGGCAAAGAGGAGCAGCTGCAGACCAGTGGGTCAGTAAACGTGCAGACTCATATATTTTCAAATCATTGTTTATTATATTGCAGAGTCTTATCAAAGCATCACTTTTTAATATGGATATGATACTAATATTATAAAAGATTCTGTTTAAATCTTACATTGTATATATCTTCACCTCTACCATATTTCCTGGTAGAGACAGTGACAGGGCTTTGCGCTGAGTGAGGAGGAAGTAAGTGTCATCTACGGATTAGTTAGAGGAAGCAGATAAGGACGAAAGAGGTGATTCTGAAGCAATAGACATTCTTGGTCAATCGTGCTTGCTTCAGTGCACGCAGACTGACTAATAGAAAGAGAATAATTGTTACACAGAAATGCAGAAGATGCCAGTTATATCATTATGTTTAGTAGGAAAGGTAAGCTGTTTCCCTAATATAGATTCATTTATATGTGTCTAGTTGTAATAATTAATACATGAACAATTAGTGTAATAACAATGAACAGTTTGAGACTAATTTGTATTTGAATAGCCCAAAACCTCTAAATATTCATCTGTTACGGTCGCAAACCTCCAACTAACCACCATACACTCTTGATGTGACTTTGGTCCACAGCTACAGGAAAATCCCCGGAGATAAATGTGAGGGAGGAAAGATGCCGGAGCGCAAAGAGATCGACCTCAGCGTGAGGTGTGTGAGTGACCTGGTGGCCCCCGAATTCCAGGTCAGTACCGGTGCATACTTCTGGAAAATGTCAGGACCGTAATTCCATTCACACCACGTGAACCTCCTGTTGTTCTCTGCTGTTATTTTTACAGATTGTCAGTCGCTCCTCCAAGTCAGTGGCCATTGTGATAACGGTCATCGTCGTCATGCTGCTGAGCGTCGCAGCAGGAGTTGTCTTCATCAAGAAGTACGTCTGTGGTGGCAGGTCAGTGTTTCCTTCCAAATCCAAAACCTGTCTGTGCCCCTGTTTTAACGCGTGATTTAAACCAGTGGTCCCCAACCTGTTTTACCTCACGGACCGGTTTCATGTCAGACAATTTTTCGCGGACCGGTCGAGAAGGTCCGGCGGAATAACGGGGGGGGGGGGTAGTAGATGTTGCGGGCGGAACGACTGACGGGCGGGGGGGTGGTGGGGGGGGGGGTGTAGTAGTCGCGCGCTCTGTGTGCGAAACTGCCGTGCACGTGCCGTGTAGGAGGACAATTGTAAACGTGAAGAAAAACGGGAAATCTGTCAGAGGGACGAGCGCACAAGCCGGTCAATTTTCAAAATAAAACATTTTTCAGAAAAAAAATATATATATATATTCTTTCTGTGGTGCGGCCCGGTACCAAACGGCCCACGGACCGGTAGCAGTCCGCGGCCCGGTGGTTGGGGACCACTTATTTAAACCACGAAAGGTCCAGTTTATTGTTTTCTCAGCATAAATAGAAGACGTTCTCTGTCTTAATGTACCTTTTCCTATTCTAAATTAACATAAATCATAACACTTGTTACCACCGGTTATCATACGCTATCAAATATTTTTGCACGCCTTTGCATTCCTTGCACGCCCCAACGCGGTTTTCTACTGCCAACAACGCCCTGTTCCTACTGATCCTGTTCCCACTGATCCTGTTCCTACAAATCTTATTATATTGACCGTGTGGCTGAATTGGGAGCAGCCCGACGCCCCCAAGTGGTTGGAAGTTAAATAAAACAAAACAAAAACAAAATGGTTTCTTAAACTATTTTTCTAGTCAGTACTTTTCTTTCACTTTCCTTCTTGTGGGTTTACCGGATGACAATAAGCGACTTGACAGTGTTTGGAATGTGCCCCACAGGTTCTTGGTTCACAGGTACTCAGTGCTGCAGCAGCATGTCGAAGATAATGCTGCTGATGGGATGGACGACCCCCTGGAGACCAACCACACGCAAAACGGCAAGATAGAGTTTCACGACGACTCAGATGAGGTACAGTGGAAACAGTTTTGTCCTTCGTATCTATGATTGAACGGGCACCAGGTTTTCGCCACCAAGACTGCGCCGTTGTTTAGCAATGGAACCGATGGCATTTGTCTGTATCTTTTAAAGATTGCTTGATGTCCTGCAAAGAAATAATCTGCAACAACACGCTGAAGATAAATAACTATTCAATGTTGTCAAGAACCCCAGAGAATTATTGCTACGGTGGAAATCAACCCTAGCGGTAGTTTTATTTGGCTCCGGTTTATTGACGCCATGAACCTCGTTCAAGAGACATTAATACGTCAAGAACCCTCATGATGAAGCCATGATGTCCTGCTGGGCCCCAAGTCCCCCCCCCCCACACATCTAGTGACATGTACGGCACTAGATTTCCTATTTGCTCACCTGTGTTGGTTGTGTGTTCATTGGTATGCCGTGTTCTTGTCTTTACGCAGGACCTGCTGGAATAGCAGGCACAGCCTGTCGTGCAACTGAGCAGCAGGTTTCCATTTCACCCCGAGGCCGGACCCTGCTCCTCTCGCTCTTTTGTCTCCAGCTACTTCTTCTTTTCACCTCCCATTATGAACTTTGACCCACCAGACAAAGAGTCTGGTGGGTCAAAATATAAGATGACACTCTGCGCTCATCTGTGAGATCTAATGAATGTACAGAGGCTTCCTGGGACTAATGCCACAGTCGAAGAGGACTGGTTGTGCTTCAGTTATTGATTATGTTTGGGACTCAAAGTTATTTATTCCAAGGTACAAAAAATGTGTGCAGTAATTTGAACAGCTGACATTACAAGAGTAATGGGTTTTGAAGCAGAGCTAGTTATATAAATCCACCACCATTGCATTAAGGGTTACGCCTCCCATCACTTGGGAGCATTCATGGAAATACTTCTCACTTCTGTCGGAGATCTGTGTCCTTTTTTTCTCTCATGAAATTGTACATAAACTGTTTTTTCTTCGCCATTTCTGACGTGGTATGACTTTTGTAGGTGTAAAAAAGGTTGCTGTTGGTTAATAACTCTCCCAAAACCATTTGAGTCTTAATACCTACTTTTAACAAAGTAGTTGTTTGTCGGAAAGTTTACCCCATACAGCCCAAAGTATGTAAATACTGTGGGCACTGATTTGTGAAATCCCTTATTGTAGTTTGTGTTTGGAATACAAGCCAGCTTACTTTTACTGCATGGAATTTAGAGCCACGGTTTAAGTAATAAGATGCACGTGGAAATGTCCATTTTGCATTAGTTTTGATAGCAATAACAATGTTTGGATTCAGTAAATTGTTAATTAATCCTCAAGGCACATTTGGTGAGTGGGGATGTCATTGCGTGGAACACGTTACACATTACAATGCATTGGGGGGCAAAGTGTGTCTGTTTCAAGACAGGATTTGTTGTAAAAAAAAAATGTAAATCTGCAGTTCTAACTGCCCAAAGCACAAGGTCCTTTGTACGCTTAGTTAGTAGTTAATGGTTTCAACGTGATAAGACCGTAACAATCACTTTAGTCATTAACAAGTTGAGTTTAAAGTCATTTGAGCAGTTTTTGTACCAACAAGATTTTGAAATTGTGGTTCAAAGATGTTCACAAATCACGGAAATAATTATAGTTTCATAGTATGTAGCTGCAGATATTTTTACACCCTATTCAACTGAATACATCAATATGATTTGACGACAGAAGCATAGGAGCAATAAGAAGAAATTCAATCATGTAAATGTTGTACAGCATAAAGTGTAGCCTTTTAGAGCTAACAGACGTGGTTGTTGGGACTGTTTTTAATTGATATTTGAACCTGAGGTGAAGCAAATTCCCACAAAAAACAGGGGTTTTGCATTTCAGTGAACTGCTGTTTGTTCTTTTCAATAATCTTAATACTGCTGTGATTTTAAAGCTAAACGGTCTCGAGGTCTGTCTCGTCTATCAAGTCTTGTTTTTTTTCCCCCCAAACATTTCTTGTACAATCGTCTGTCTTGTGTTGAATTTGTTGCTTACATGCAGGACTTTAGTTGATTCAGAGTACGGTAAATTGGATGTGGTTCTACAAGTGCCTGTTGTGAGGACGTGATGCGAGGCCAGCATCTACGATTCATATCAAGTGTAACCAGTTCCCTCCAAAATGTCATCGACGCCCTCAAGTTGCACTTGTGCTTCATGCAAACTCCCATTGAACTGCATGTTAACTCTTACGGTTTAAATCCACAGACAAGTCAAGTCCACAATAACCTGATGATTCTTTCATGTCTTGGTACGATGCATAATTCTGACTGGTGATATTAAAAACCATAGTGGATACACGGTTTTTATGTAGTTATACACTGGGAGACGCTCGCAAGTTACATATAATGGTTTATTGCATTAAGTGAATAACACATTTCTTACGGTTTAAAATTGCTGTATAAAATAAGTCCTTGTGATGGTTCTGTAAATATACGTATATTTGAGACCATTTTCTTTTGGTTTGGCAATAAATTCATACGTTCCTCTATTTCTGTCACCGGCTCTTATGTTACAGCAGCACGATGTTGTTTACAAAGGGGATCTATCAAACATTCTGGTTCTTAAATAGTCTTAAAAGAAGAACTCTTTGTATTGTTGAAGAAATGCATTAAATATGTTTTTATTTTGCATGTTCAGTCATTTCTTTAGAAAGTCACACCGCAGATAAATGAGACTTGAACATCACATCGCTCTAAGTGTGATGTTCTCAGATTCTATACAAAAAGTTGCCCTCTGCATCAAAGACTTCATTGCCAACTTGCACCACAGAGCAAGGCTTTTGCTTTTCCATTTCCATGAACTCTTCAAGTTCCTGGTCTGTCAGCAGCTGTCCATCCCAGCTGTGCTCGTCCTCTTTGACGTCCTTTGAAGGCCTTGCGTCAGAAGCACGGCCGTGGTCTTCTTCTGATCTCGGCCCGGGCGCGTCTTTACTACCAGCGCTGAGCCGGGGGGTCAGGAGCGTAGCAGGCGCGGGAATATTTGCCAGGGATCCTTGACCTTCCCCCCGGAGCATCCTGGTCCGGTCAGCCACAGGCACCACGGCACGTTCTCTACCTCCTGCTGAGAGTGCAGCTGATGCAAGGTGCCCAGGCGGCCTCAGCCTACTCTGCCCGGTCCCGCCACCTGAAGGCAGCGCTCGCTGGCCGAGACCAGACATCACTTTAGCGTCCTGCTTTATTTTCCGATCCGCAGCAGGGACGTGCTTGCTCCGGAGGACTCTGAGGATGACATCAGTGGTGACCGAGTGGCCCTCAGCCAGACGCTCCACTGTCCACTCCTCTGGTTGCTCCTGCTTTAGATACCTGCAAACCAAGCACAGTTGATAAACTTAGTTTACGCAATAACGTGTAAGGCAGAACCACTTGTGTCTTGTGTGACCAAACCATGGCACCTCACCTGATCTGCTCAATGGCATCCCAGCTCAGCTTCCTCTGTGGAGCTCCGGGTGGCGTCATCTGCCTTCTCAGTATGTGATACTTCAAGGTCCTCTGCCCCTTCCTCTCCTCCCTGAAAAACACGGAGGAGGTGGTTTGAGACCGCGGCGCGCACACACCGACGTTGTCGCTCGAAATCCCGGTGACTCTTACTCGGCCAGGGCCTGCAGCTTGTCTTCTACCTCCTCCAGTCCGAAGTCCCCAGCGGACATCTCGTCGGCGTCTCGCGGAGCTCCGTGCGCGCGGCTCGGCCCCGTCCTCGACCCGCCGGCTCCTCTGCTGCTCGCCGGTCGCCGGCAGTGAACAGAAAGTGCGGGCAGCGCAGCGAGCCTGGAGAGGACCCGCACAGCTCGCGCCATGACGCTCGCGCCGCGTGCCTCCTTTTTCTGGGCCGGTAGCGCGAGCTAGTTGGTGCCGAAGCGGACGAGCCTTCACCGAAAACCAGACAGCCGTTAAGCCCCGCTGACGCACTTCCCCAAACAGCTCGCAACGCGAGGACGGGGAGGTGCTGCCCACTGCCGGAGCGGAGGTGCGCACTTATTAGCTGAACTGAAAGAAGAGAAGACGGATCTCAATAGTATCCATTACACGGTTCCCAGGGCCACTTTGGTTCCGAGCGATGTGATGTGAAAATTTAAAATATAACGTTAACCCGACGGGAGCTGTCAAAACGGAAAGTTACGAAAACTGCAGCACCTGCCGGCGGGCCCGAGCTGCGCGTGTCACGCAGCCGCGCGCCTCCTCCCCCCCAGAAGGCCTCGTTTTCATTTGCGCCATTTTGTCCGCTCACTTTGTTGATTGGGCTTTAGCGGACTGTACTGGAGCCAATCAGAGGGGAACCGGACAGCGGAGAGACGGTAAGGGAGACCCGATTGAAGGCGTTGGTAGTTGACAGCACGGATTGGTTTGCCGCGAACCAACCAAATTACTAACCCAGACAACTTAAATGCGAAACAGAAAAGAGAAACGAGCAGGGCTGTAAATAACTTTGTTGTTCTCAACGTTGGCCGCTGGAAACGTGACCTCTGGTGGGTTGACAAGGCTCGGCTAACGTTAGCTAACACAGAGAGTCTCAAACAAAGGCGTCGGGGAGAACGCCGCTGTCCTCCCCCCAGTGAACGTCGCCTCGCATTTAACCGTTCGGCCAACGTCGTAGACGTGAACCGGGCGAGCTAAAGACGGCCGTTCGGTATTTTATCGTTCCCCGTCTCCCCAACGTTACCACGCTGTGTGCGGAGCTAACTGGCGCTAGCCTTTGTTAGCTTCAGCGGTAATATCCCGAGAGCAAAACACCCAGTTTAAAGACACCCGGCAGCGTTGAACCCCCCCGTGAGGTTTTTACAATACCGCTAAATGTCCGGAATTACATTTGGTTTATTAACGGTACTAGTTAGTTACGTGATACGTTGAAATAACAAAAGGCCGTAGTTGAATATCGTCAAAGCCAAACAAGAAATGAGTTGGCTCTAACGTCAGAGATCTTCTGGCAATCCCTTCTTTTTCTCTTTCTGAATGATCCAGAATGTTGTACATTTCAAATGCATTGCTAAAGAACCCTGCATCCAATGCCAGCTAACACTGTATCTGGTTTTCTTTAGTTTCTAGAGAGGGCGGTGAGAATAACAAGCTATGGAGCAGTACACCACTGCCACCACTACCACGGGGGAGCAGATCGTTGTGCAGACATCCAATGGACAGATCCAACAGCAGGTGAATACAGGATTTACACTCATTCGTTTTGGTTGCATGAGAAAAGTGTGTCCTAAGATCAACAATTTAACACTCTGCTTTAAGCCCAGAGTCAACAGGTACCCGCAATTAAAGCATTCCAGTGGATTCCAGCCCCAATCTTTTAATTACTTGTCTGCGACTGTATTATCCTGCATTGCCTTTAGACACAGGGCACAGTGACCGCTGTGCAGCTGCAAACAGAGGCGCCAGTGGTGACGGCCTCAGGCCAGCAGGTGCAGACACTCCAGGTAGTGGTGTCACCGCCGCCGCCCTGCGTCAGAGTCATGACAGCGTTTACGGCCCAGGAGATTGCATGCTACACAACCGTGGCTGTTTTTCATGACCCTTCTATGTGCTGTTTGGTCCATCTCCACTTCCACGGCATGTCTTATTGCCTGAACTGCATGTTCCTCAGCACAGCGCGGTTGCGCGTTACCCTCGGGTTCCCGCCCGTGCTCTCATGAGGGTTGTTTGTCTGAGTTGTGTTTGTCTCTTGCAAGCTAAGCAAGTTAGACCTCCTTCGTAATGGGAACGACATTTGTGTGAAACCTGAGTCCTATGGATGTGTTTTGCAGTTTGCTGAAGAATCAGTACCGAACTGCAAGGATCCATTTTCATTATTGGCTGTCACCTCTCATCATCTAGCTATGTTTTTCTATTTTTCTATTTACAAGATGGCAGTGGATTGCTTTCCCCTGGCATTTTCCCTATGGTACAACGGCTGCCACCGGCTTCCAGTTGTCCATTGTCTCACCAAAAACTGAAAAACCAAAAACTGCTCAGTTTGTGCTTTTCACGTTGTATAGTGAATGCAAAATGAATTTGATGGCAATGTCTTTTACTTTTTAAGCAAATCAAGTGGAAGCTTCAGTTAACTTTCTTGTTGAGTAACCTGTGTTCATAAATAAAAGGCTTTTTAAATACAGAGTTTTTTATGTTGCAATTATAGTGAATCTTAACACAGTTTGGATTTACTATGTTTGTGTCCCAAAAATGAAATTACAGCAAATCATCATATTTCATCCATGATGTGGTATACTGGACGTTCCTGATTTTGCATAATTTGCTTGTGGTCACCACGTAACACATCGGCGACGTTGAGGTAACAAGTGACTGCAGTGGTGCTCTAACAGCGTTCTGTATTTCTCTGTAGGTCCAGGGACAGCCTCTGATGGTCCAGGTGAGCGGCGGGCAGCTCATCACGTCATCAGGGCAACCTATAATGGTGCAGGCCATGTCGGGGGGGCAGGGTCAAACCATAATGCAGGTCCCTGTATCTGGAGCCCAGGGATTACAGCAGGTGAGCGATGAGGCTGAGCCACTCAATTAAGTTTTGAAGATAAAATCATCCAAGTTCTCCAGAACCCCTTCCAAAAGCGGCATAACATTTACGTTCCTTGGATAACTTTCACGTTGGGGAGCTTGCATGTTATTTGTGGAGATGTGTGAGGTGACTGCAGCTAAATTTAAAAAGGACACTGATGGGATGTTCCTAAATCCATGTTTGGTGCTTTTTCCATGTGTAGATCCAGCTGGTGCAGCCAGGTCAGATCCAGCTGCAGGGCGGACAGACTCTCCAGCTCCAGGGCCAGCAGGGTCAGCCCCAGCAGATCATCATCCAGCAGCCCCAGACGGCCATCACAGCTGGCCAGAACCAGGTCTTAAACTCTGACCAGTTGAGGAACAAATCCATTTAATCAAATGATTATTAACATGAGTGTCTTGTCCTCTTACGTGGGGGTTCCACAGGGACAGCAGATCAGTGTGCAGGGCCAACAGGTGGCGCAGACGGCTGATGGACAAACCATTGTGTACCAGCCTGTCAATGCAGACGGCACCGTCCTGCAGCAGGGTAAACTCACATTTTCCTTTTTCCTTCAGCTTTGTAGACTTGATAAAGAGGAGAACTGCTGAGTTGTCTTTTTGCATCACAGCTGTCATAATAATTTGTTTGCAGGAATGATCACAATTCCAGCTTCCAGCTTGGCAGGGGCCCAGATTGTACAGGCAGGGGGTGCCAACACCAACACTACGAACAGCGGCCAAGGCACTGTGACCGTTACCCTGCCCGTCTCTGGTAACATGGTCAATGCAGGTGGAATGGTCATGGTAAGGCCCCGTGCAGTGCAATTATCCAGTGTCGCATTACCCTTTTTTGTCTTGACTTAGAAAACCAAATAGTTTGTTAATAGTTGATTAAGAATTTTTGTCCCAATCACAATGGCCTTTGTGAGGCTGTAGAAATGGGATGTAGTAATACATCATATTGTTTTATTATGATCATATAGTGCTGATTAATTGCTTATTTGGTGATATATCATGGTTTTTTTTCTTCAAATTGTATACATTTCAAGAAAAAGCTGTTGCAATAACATTAATGTTTTTGTTAGTTGAATTCCGAGAATAGCGGCATGGTGGTGTGGTGGTTAGCACTGTCGGTCCCGGGTTAGACTCTGCCCAGTGGCCTTTCTGTGTGGAGTCTGCATGTCCTCCCCGTGTCTGCGTGGGTTCCCTCCGGGTTCTCCGGCTTCCTCCCACAGTCCAAAGACACGGACTGGGAATCAGGTTAATTGCCCGTAGGTGTGAAGAGTGTGAATGGCCATTTGTCTCTGGGTCAGCCCTGCCATTGGCTGGCGAGCAGTCCAGGGCGAACCCAGTCTCTCGCCCGAAGTTAGCTGGGATAGACTCCAGTGTGCAGGATAAGCAGTTTGACGATGGACGGATGGAATTCAAAGAATAGTGTTTATTTTACATCTGTCCTCCCGCATAGGTATTTTCACTCTTCTTAGAACTGCATGGGCGTTTACAGACTGAGGTCGATTGACATCTCCCTCAGCTCTACTGAACTTGTTGGGGCAGCACCTCATGCACCTTTTAGGATTCTTGCTAGTTCAGGGTATTTGGTGGCCGCATGCAATTCCCATAATAACTCAGCTCTGTCAGCCTGTTAATAATTCTAGTCTATTCAGCCAGAATGACCGGTGACATCGATAGTTGCACAGTAACTACTTGTTTATGTAAGCATTCTCGTCTATTAGTGTGCTCGCAATGCCCGAGCCTTCAAACACTTAGTCCATGTTTGTGTGTCTCCTTCCAACAGATGGTGCCTGGAGGTAGTGCAGTTCCCACAATGCAGCGTATCCCCCTGCCAGGTGCTGAGATGCTCGAGGAGGAGCCTCTGTATGTTAATGCCAAACAGTACCACCGCATCTTGAAGCGAAGACAGGCTCGTGCCAAGCTGGAGGCTGAGGGCAAAATCCCCAAGGAACGGAGGGTAAGACACATTGGTTAGGGTCCCACATGAAGGGACATTGAAGCATCTTCTTCCTCACTACCAGCTACATGCAACTGCACAAGTTTCCTTCTGTAGATCCACTTGTGCCCTGATAGTGTCTGTATATTGGTCTTCAGCCATTAATCTCAAAGGACCAAATTGCAAAAAATATGTTACACTTTTCAACTAGTACTAGTAGAGGGGCCACAAAGTTGAAAATACTTACGCCCCTGTATATCCGTTTATTCCTTAGCAGAAATACCTACACGAGTCTCGCCACCGTCACGCCATGCAGCGCAAGCGAGGAGATGGAGGACGTTTCTTTTCACCTAAAGACAAGGAGGAAATGGCTTTGGCCCTGGCACAGGTAAGACTTTTGCGCAGAAGAACATTGCCTACATCAGCACTCAATAAAATACTAAGTCAAGCTGATATAGTAAATATGTTCATACATTTTCAACACTTATTTGGTGTGTGTGTGTGTGTGTGTGTGTGTGTGTGTGCGTGTGTTGTTATGTGTCATTTCGGTGTCTTTGTTTGAATAGGAAATATCTAATTTTGTAATGAAACTAATCCATTATGGTGACCTCGCAGCAGCAGCAGGAGGCGGCCCAGGCGACAGCAGATGAAAACGTGGCTCAGATGATCCGAGTTTCATAACCCTTTCGCCACGATCTCTTCTGTCTGTGAACTCTGCCCTGCCTGAGACTCTTCATCCCATCCAACCTGATCTGCTGCAACCCCAGGCTCCCTCTTTTACCCCTTTCTGCCACGCCGGTAAACACCAAATCACAGAACCACCACCGATTGTTTCTTCTTTCGTCTCTCCAACCCGACACTTGTCTTCCAGCGAGCTGATCATGTGGCTGCTGAGCCTGTTTATGGTTCTGGTCTTCTTCACTGAAATGGAAGATGCTTCCACCCTCAGCTTATCTGGTTGACGTTAACGACAATTTTCACTAGGATTTGTCTAGTCAATAATGGATGCATGAAGTTGTAGGTAGCCAGGCCATCTGATGTCACCTGGTGTGTAAAAAGATGGGATTTTGTCTCCAGTGAATGCTTTACATATTTCTTGTTTTCAGAGGACACTTGTTAAGGTATCTTTTATGTGATGGCCTTTATTTTTACTTTTTGGGAGGGTCGTGGTTTCAACCCATGTACTGTGGAGCATGGACTCAATATCAAAAGTCCAACCTGTGTCCACTGAGCAAAAACTGAAATGTGATACTAATGTGAAGATATTGTACAGACATTATTCTCTTCCCCAGTGTACCTACTGATTTTCCCAATTTTGTGAATGCATTTTATACAATTTTGTGCAAAGTGTTTCCAGGAAAACAACAACTTGTGTGTTTAATCACATTACACGTTCTATCCATGTAGTTACTATCGGTCAGTCTGCCTAAGTGTTTTGTATTTTCATTGTAGATAGATTTTTTTTATCTATAAAATGCACCATTGTTTTTTTTATTATAATGGTAAAAAGGTTGGACATTATAGAAACCATGTCAATTAAATTTTATTAAGTGACCCAATGCTTGTTTTTGGTTTCTTTACTCCTCACATTGGTTACTTTAGTCATCTTTCATTAAAGCAATGCCTAGAGTTTTATCCATTTCCATTACTTTATTGGAACTGTAGTTTCCAGTACTTTATATAATGTTGTGTAGTTCAATAAAGTGTAGCATATTTTCTAATTGTATAATTTAACGTTCTTATATTTACATTTTTGGATGGATGTATTTTCGTTATGGAAATAAAATTGCATGATGTTACTGCTCGTAGTTCGCAGGGTCAATCAACCTCCCGAGCCGGCTCCGCCAATCAGACGCCGCAGATGACCGACGTTGCTGCCCCAGTCGCCCAATCACAGCGAAGGGGGCGGGGAATGCACTCGGCTGTCTGCAATGCCAAAAAGGGCCGTTGCAGCTCTGCTTGCAATGAAACAACATAGCAGCGACACTTGCGTCGACTCACGGATACGCGACCCGGCAGTGAGCAGTGAACGAAACCAAAAACCAGCGCTCTTCTCCATTTGAGACGCCGGCACCAGCCGCCGCTTCTCCGCGTTCCTCCGCACCGGCGCTGAACGGATGGACGCCGCCCACACGCGCTAACGTTACTCGTTCAGGTACAGCCTCCACCAACCGCCCCCCTCCCTCTCTCCCCCGCCCCCCCCCCCCCCGTTGGAGATGATGCTGTCTGCGGATGACAGCAGACCAGAGGACCGAAACAAGTGCCTGTGCAGCTCTCTGGAAAGCAGTGAAGATAGAACACGGGTTAATATCTCCTTGAAGTATCTCCTTCTTGTTGCTCCGCGGTCCAGTGAAAGAGCTTCAGCCGCAGTTCCGTCATTTTAAGCCACGAAGCTTAACGAAGACACAGAGCGAGAGAGAGGGGGGAAAAGACAGCGGGTAAAGCTAACGCTAATGGTGGTCTGACCTGAACTCAAGTCTCCTACAGCAACGGGCTCCACGTCTCCTGGACGCAATGACCGACTCGGATGTGGACAGCAAGGCGGAGGTGAAACAAGCCACGAAATACGTCAAAGAGACAGAAAACGTCGCGGAGAAATACTCCGCGATGACCGTCAGCAAGAACAGCAGCGACGTGAACATGAACGTCGGGGAAATGCCCTCCGCCGCCTTCACCGCGGTCCCCACTCTGAAATCAGTCAAAAAGGTAAGAGGCGCGTGGAGGGGGGACGGCGCGTCCCGGTGCGGCGGCATCGCACTGCGGCGAAGGAGCTGGCGCGCACCGGGCCGGTACACGCACCGCGCGGGGGTTCGTCACGCATTCACAGAAAGGTTCATGTTGCCCCGTGCGACGATGGAGCGTATGAACATACATACATATATTATTATTATTATTATTATTATTATTATTATTATTATCCACATTGCCACTGTAGAACAATTGCGGTTATAACGTTATCACTGTAGGTTACTGTTTGAGAAGAGCTTTCATCAAGATTGGGTTATTGTAAAAAGAAAAAAAACCTGCCATCGTGCATCCTTCCTGTTTATAATGTCTGCACATCGTGTCAACACGGTGCAGGCAGGAAACAAGTAAAAGCCAAGTTGAGCGCTTAAACCTCTGATTTAAGGCCCGCAAAGGGAAGCAACACACGGGCGATACCTGCGCTTCGATACGGGGCTCCTCACCAGAAACAATCTCCATCGCCTCTATTTGGCCACCGCAGACCTTTTTATTTTGGATTTAGTTGAACTTTTAGGGGTCAGGGACATTTTAATTTGTTAAAAGCAATAATCCCCATTTTTTTTGGTAAATCCGTCCGATGGGCAACTACCTTTTATTGCCATTAGTATTATGAACAGCGTGGTGGGAATGTCGGAGCAGCACGAGGCCCGGAGAGAAAACGCCTCGCGTGTCTCGTCCGTCTCACAGCGGCACGGAGCAATCGTGAGGATTACGGACCCCCCCCCCCTCGAGATGTGTGTTCACCTCGGATCCCCCACGGGGGGTTAACAAGGAATTACCAAGGGACGTCTCAATTGAGGAGAATTTTTCTGTCTCTCAAGGTGACCTTTAACTTGTGACACCTGCCCATGACACAAGTGATGTAATGTGAAGCTGTGCCAATATTATGGCCTTTGCATAAAAAAAAAGAGACAAAACATATATTTTAATTCATTTGCACCATTTTTGTACGACCATATATATTGACATTTATTTTAATTCCATTTAGGCTGTACAACATGTAGGCCTGTTTCTCTGCTAACTATACCACTATCTTGATACCAGCCTCACAATTTGAGTATAACTTGCGTTCTGCGTGACATTATATAATTGCACAGTGCTGGCGACGGACACAATTGCTATTCTCGGACCAAATGCTTGACTTGATGTAAATTTGAAATCCCACATGCGGGATCTGTCGCTACACCTCTTGATGCCGCGCGTTTCATGATTCCTTCGTCTCATTACGCACATTGGGGTGTTCGGGATGTCTCTTATACTTCTGTATTTTTTCCTAACGTGCATGAGAATAGTGATCCTCTGTTAAGTGCATTGACAATTGGTATTAGGATGAAGATGATGAGTCATTGCCTTATTGAGCTGCAATATTTGTTGTAGAATTATTTGCCAATAAATCAGTCGCACGCGTTGCACAGTTATGGAATGTGGTAACGGTAAATCTCAGTTGTCACAATGACATTGACCCAGCAAAAGACAAATGCAGTGGCCGAGGAAGTCAACCAATCACAAGCCAACCCCAACAAACAACGTGTGTGTGCGGTACGCTTTAGTGATGATCCTGTTCAAATAAGAAAAACCCTTAAAAATCCTGTTAGATCTGAGTGAATCTCTCAAACACTTCAATAAATACTATAAATGTGAGCTTTACTTAATAGACTTAGTGGGGTCAAAATGTATAATGTAACATTAATGGTTACAAGTATGTATTTGTTAAAAATACCTTTTCTCTTGTCTGGCTGCATTTGTGATTTAATGGCTTCAAAGTTTTTAGTTGCCCGATGTCCAAGACGGGGACAAAATAATCAGCGTAATAAAAATATCTACATTCCCAGCAGCGGGGCTCACAGACTTCAGAATATTAGCTCAGACCCCCCGTGTGATGAGGCAATAACGCGTGGACCGCAAGTCGCCTCGGGGAGCCAGATTGAAAACATATTGGATGGTAGGAATGTGGAGTCCGCTCATGAAAACAAGCAGTTTGTTATGAATAAACGTGAGAGCCCGGCGTCAAACGGAGCCACCTGTTTGCAAAGAAACAATAAATAGATAAAACAAACACTCTAAATGATTGGGAAAAAAACAACATAAAAGCTCATGAATATATTCAGAAAAAAGAATCGCTGGGTGTGGGAGGAAGTTTGGAGGCCGTGTCACATAATCTACGGAGAGGGGCCACGAACAGAAAGTCATTGCTACAAACTGGTGCGTGTGTGTGTGTGTGTTTGTGTGGGTGAGTCAAAGAGCAACTCTACTCTCACTCTCTCAACCCATCCAGCAGTTACGCAATACGCCCCCCTCCTCCCCCCCCTCCCCCTCAGGGAACAGGACTTACTCACTGAGAAATTGTTCATGCATCATCAGCATCTTTTTCTGATCCCTGTGGGCTGTTTAACATGGATAAAAAATAAAGGATTGCACCGTATTCTTGCTCATTATGTCAGAGTTTTGTGATGATTTTCTTTTCCACCTATATTATGTAAAAATAAAACTAACAACGGTCTCTTTCTAGTGTTAGTACTGTGTGATAAATATTAGCACTGAAGGAAAAGTCTCCATAAGAAACATATCCGTGTTTTTACTTTTCCTCTTGCTATTTAAAAAGGATTCATCTAGTCCAACTAGTGTTTTTAATTAGCAGCCTGTCTCTTTTTTAACTTACAATTCTGGGAATAACCAGACTTTGGTATTTTAGGTCATAGTGTCACATTTCCTAAGGGTTTGTTTGTGAGGCTTGGTTTCAAGTTGTCAAGTTAAACCTATTTATTAAAGATTTAGCTGTATTAAGTACTAAGTATAGGTTAACGTTTCTGCTAAAGGTCACGTAGTTCTGAAGGAAGGATTAGCATTGTGTGTTTCTTTCACAACACTGTAATCCGCCGTGCATGCGCTGATCTTAACAGAACAACTTTGCAGAACAAATGAAGATCTGCATCTGAGCTCAGTTAAATCTATGAAAAACCTTTCACGCCCTTTGACCTTGACTTGCTGTCAGTATACAAAGATCTACGTCGATTAGACTGCATGGCTTCTCTGGTAGATGGTGCTGTAGAGCACTAGTGGTGTCTGGCTAAGTAGTTAATGTCACCTTATGCCAGGCCCATATTGAACGCTTTATACCGCCGGCTGACAGTCACACCCTGGCTTAAGTCTCTGACCTGGCTGCTATCTGGCAGAGATGGGTATTTTTAGCCGTAGGATGGGACTGGATGGACCGCTTATTGATGCAGCTGAAGCCTAATGGAAACCGGGTTTAATTCCTCTTGTCAATCCCCTTTCATTTAGTACTCCAGATCAGGAGTGCAGCCTGAAGGTAAAAGCCGTAGCAGATGTGTTTTAATTTATTTTTTTTTGGTAAGTGATTTACCAAATTTTTTTTGTGTTGCTGATTCTTGTTGGTGTCATTTGCTCTCACAGCACTGAAAAGCATTAATCATAAAACGCGACGTACTGCCTTTAGCAGCTGGTTGTCAAGGGCAGAACCAGAGAGTGAAAGAGAGCGAGAAAGAGAGAGGCTCAGTGGGAATCAACCTCCCCTTTCTCTCTCTCTCTCTCTCTCTCTCTCTCTCTCTCCCCAGGTTGGCCATTAGAAATCACGATAATAGGTGGGAACCTCCCCCCCGGCTCTGCCTGGGAGTGTTCTGGGATAATAGCATCAGGGACACCTAGTCCCATCACACTGAGGACACGCAGGCACAGCAAAGCAGGCTAGAAACCGGGAGAGTGACTGCAGCCATGGCACACAAACATGGGCACGGGAAGGAACGGGTGAGTTGCCTGTAATGCATCACCGGGGGCTCATGCTGCACACTTATTTTAAAAGATATTGCATATCCTCCTACACAGATGTGCAGCATTTACTTTTGTCAAGATTTCTTCTTATTTCTTCAGTCTGTGTAAAATGATAAAAGGATTCTTTACGTTATCCAATGATTCAGATCATCGAGGGTTTCTTGTGTAATTACAACCCAATTGTTTAGCTGAAATGCAGGTGCAGGTAGAATCTTCTCCACAACAGGGCTCTCATAAGTAGCACTTCATTATTCATCAGAGCAACCTCTTGTTTTTCCTGATGCTTTCCTAAGTCTCTGATTTGTATGTCTATGAATAACTGTACGTAATTTAAGAGACAAAAACCAATGCAAAGCCGTGTGTGAAAGAAGCGCATATTGTCAATCGTGAAAACAGAGACATGCAGAGATCTCAGTTCAGACTTCTGGAGTTTTGTTTTACTGACACAGTAGATATTAAAGGTATCATTGTTCTCAGGAAACCGGGGCTATGAGATACAAAACCCCAGTGAAAAAAGCTACTACTATTCCAGCCGTCAGTTTGACAGTAAAACTAGTTTCATTTTGAACAAATGGCATATCGGTCGTAATCAGTTTTGACTTTTAGGTGAAAGGGTTCCCATTTTGGTCTCCTATAAATCAGAAGTAGTGTGGTGTGATGAGCTATTTTCCTAATAGATCACAAATGATGTGGGTGCTGGCCGTGCATCATTAATCCTCCCCGTCCTCTCTGCTAACGTTTAGCGGCTTCCAGGTAACTGCATGCTGGTTGCACAGTTGTGGTCTGACGTTCGTGTGTGTAGTGCAAATCTTACTTAAATATTACTCCACCCATTGTTGTTAGTCTGTTTCCAGATTTATCCTCTGTGTGTTGTGACAACTCCGCTGGCCGACTCGTCAGTTTTAAGTCCAAACACATTCTATGGACATTTCAAACACGAGAACAAGGGAAATCCCAAAATATTGTTTTCCAAGAAACATAATTGAATGGAGTTATCACTGAGGGAAAATGTAAATATACCACAGAAAGTTGACTATACACTTTTAACCTCATTTGTTTTGTCTGGAACTAGAAGGTGGGAGCAACAAGAAGTCCTTTGAATATGCTTCAGGGGCCTTGATGAGCCTCCATCCATTCAGCCACACGTAAACCATCAACGTAAAAACACAAATATTATGACAACAACAAGACATCACTCAATGGCCATGACAAAGGCAAGAATGTGTGAATGTGCAGGTCTCAAGTCCACCCCTCTTCATTGCACGACATTATACGCGATGTGACGTTATGCATTGTGGAGCTTGAACAGCTCGTGCAACAACACCTCATCCGGCTACTGGCAACGGCAAGGTAACATTAGTCCAATGCTTTATTCATGCAACATAATGGAGCAAGAGGAACCGATCAATTAAAGGACCTATAAGAGGTTCACACCCTAACCCAGCTGCAGACTTCCTATTTAAGTAAAATGCTGCCTACGTGTCTATCAGGCCTATTTATCTACAGTGTGATGAAGTGGTGAAGGAGAGAAGAAGCCACAGCCAAACTGTGTGAAAAGTGCATTTAGTTTGTAATTATTGTGAGGATCAGTGTAGGTGTTTAACTATGTAGGTAGTTCTGTGTAACTGTAACTCTTTACAGTCCTAAGAGTTAAAGAGCCGGAGGTTTAGGGCTCCCTACCGCTTCTAATATTGTCATCCGACTGTTGTTGTCTGCTAGTGCAGCAGTTTCAGCAGGTTAAAAGCCAAATTCACAGAATAACTTTCCTTATTGAACGGCTAAATAATAAGACTTTTTCAAATGGCAGCATTCTTCTGTGGTCTGCAGGAGAAACCTCAAAGACCGGACGGCTGAGGCTGTAAGTCTGTTTAAAGCCGAGCTGGCTGTGTGCTGGTCCACTCTGTGCCTCCAGGTCTTTGATCTTCCAGGTCTTTGAAGGGTCCGGTTGACACGATGAACAAATGAAGCCTATGTTTTTGAACAAAGCATAAATCGCAGGGCTGGAGGGAGGCCTCTAAAAATAGCCAACAGCTCCCTTCTTCCTGATCCACCTGTGATTTACTGTAACAGACTCTGGTGACTCACCTTTTTAAAAGCACCTCAATCAGCTAAATTAGTGCAAATATAAACTGAAGACGAACACACAACCTGAAGCACATAACTGAATGTGTCAGATGTGATGATGATTTTCTTTGCTCCTCACTCGTCCTTTTCTCCCTTGATTTTATTCTTGCGTACAGTGAAAATACAAGTGTTGACGCGAAGTCAATAATACTATATCTATAATATCTGCATGTATTAAGGTTGTGCACATTTTTGTCCTGCTTCTCTCCAGATCCAGTTCGCGAACACTGAGGACAAACAGGAGTTCAGCAAGTACCCGACCAAAGCGGGTCGCCGCTCCCTCTCTCGGTCCATCTCGCAGTCCTCCACAGACAGCTACAGCTCAGGTGCAGCACACCTGAAACATTCATTTCTCTTTCCTTTTCTATGACCCGCTGAAATTTTACAGACCGACTGTCTGACTGTTTGCTGCCAATATGGAAGATTATTGCGAATGTTCAGTTACAGCCTGTTGTCTATCTGATTTAACGGACTATTTTTAAGTCGTTATATATTCTTTTGTAATTGCATATGTACCATGCACATTTGAGCACATATACATAAACTTTCTGACTCCAAAAAACCATCTCCAAAGAACAGTATGTAAGTATATATTTCATAAATGATTTTCCATGATAAGTGACCTTTGGTGTTCTCCATTTCATAGCTGCGTCCTACACTGACAGCTCCGATGATGAAACCTCCCCCCGGGACAAAGCCCAGGTCAACACTCAAGGCAGCAGTGACTTCTGTGTGAAGAACATCAAGCAGGCCGAATTTGGCCGCCGCGAAATAGAAATTGCAGAACAAGGTATATTTGTTCTCACGATCGTTCAAGCATTATTCACTTTTTTTTAAACCCCATTTCAGAATTCTTAGCTAAGAATCTCTGTAGTGTTTCTTTTGTAATTAATTTACTCATGTATTATAAATTCATTTTTTTGTGATTTTGTTTGACACAGTCTGATAACAGAATCGCTATATTCAACATTTATACAAAGAGGCTTTTGTTCCACCCGTTATGACTCGCAGGGGCGAATCTCTTAGCTTCTGTTGCTGCCTGGACGTTATTTGATCCTCTCGTCCTGATTTCAATGCCGTCTTTGACCAAAGGCTGAGTCAGTGTCAACATTATTCTTGAAACGTGAGCAGCGCTTTTTTTATTGCCACTTACTTTTCTTCGGTTATTTCTTCCCCATCTCATCTGCTTTTCTTCTCTGCACTCCAAAGCGGCGAGTGCGTCTCTCCGCTTGTTTACGATGCCTGTGAGAAGAGTGTTCTTTTCTCCTAAAGCCACGGTAGCACCAGCAGTTGATGACATTATTGTTTAATCAGTTCATCTCATAGCCGTTTACTTCACAGCCACGTCGTAGAAAGGGCTTTTTATCCGTATTCAAAACAAATTGTTCTTTTTCACTCCCAAAACCAAACCGGACCTTTTTACGTGCTCTCATCTTCCGCTGACCACTGCTCAATCTGTTCCTCCCCAGACATGTCAGCCCTGATCTCCTTGAGGAAGAGAGCCCAGGGGGAGAAGCCACTGGCTGGGGCGAAGATAGTCGGCTGTACCCACATCACTGCTCAGACTGCAGTACGTCCTCTCTTCTGGTCGCTGCGGATCGTTGTGATTGTTCAGCGCTTCTCGCTTCTATCTCTGGTACCGGTTCATGTAGCGGTGCATTTTGTCGTTCCTTCTTAGGTCCTGATTGAGACCCTGGTAGCCCTCGGGGCCCAGTGCCGCTGGACTGCTTGCAACATCTACTCCACTCAGAATGAGGTGGCTGCTGCGGTCGCTGAAACAGGCAAGTCTCTCCTCTCCCGCAGAACATCCGAGACCTGGTTTGCAGCTAAAGAGAGTGAGCTCATCGATGGCACAAACGGCACAGCTCCATCATTCATTATTGTTAAGCATAGTTAAGGTTTGCAGATTATATAGAATAATACATTTTACTCATACTAATAATCTATTAAGCATGGCTGTAGCTAGATATACACATGCACTGTAATGGGTGTCTACAATGGATTGAACAATATTGTTGCATTTACTTTTAATTGCCTGTGTAATATCTTGTGCTATAGTAAATCCTGATCCTGTGAATGTGCGCTCCCTCAGTAATCCCTGTTTGCTAAGTGTGTGTGTGTTTTATCTCCTGTAGGGGTGCCTGTGTTTGCATGGAAGGGGGAGTCAGAGGACGACTTCTGGTGGTGCATCGATCGCTGTGTCAACAGGGAGGGCTGGCAGGCTAATATGGTATCAACTTGGCAATGCCATAATGAACTCAACACTGATCTCACACCTGTTATCTCCCTGGGTTCGACCCTGCAATGATTGATTGATGATGGTTATCATCGTGCCGCTGCTGTTTTTTGTGTAGATCTTGGATGATGGTGGAGACTTAACCCACTGGGTGTACAAGAAGTATCCCAGCGTCTTTAAGAAGGTCCGGGGCATCGTGGAGGAGAGTGTGACCGGAGTCCACAGGTGGGATGCGGCTCACATTTGATGAGTTTGAGGGTTTTAAAGGAAGGCGTGAACTATGTTTGGTTGGACTATAAGTCCTAGAATCCGTGGCAATATCTTTAAGTTATTAGCATTGATCAAACCCCCGGTGCCCTGATGAATGACACATGCTGGTCAGCACAAACGGTACTTAAAGCAGTTCTATAAGTAATAGCAGTATTAATTCCTACTGACACTGTAGACGGAAAGGCACTGGCCTGAATTGGCTTCAGTCTATTTCAGAATACCACAGCTGGACCGCAGCTGTGCGTGTACCACAATCAATGGAATCAATTAGCCGGAAGCCCCGGAGAGCGTGAGGTCACACTCGGCTCAGTTTATGCATTCACGTGTGCCTGAACATGTTTTCTCGTGTGTCCTCTCAGATTGTACCAGTTGTCGAAGGCCGGCAAGCTGTGTGTTCCCGCCATGAACGTGAACGACTCCGTCACCAAGCAGAAATTTGACAACCTCTACTGCTGCCGTGAATCCATCCTGGACGGGTGAGGAGAAATAAATCATCCAGAAAGCTCGCCACCATTTGCAAACTTTTATTTTCTTTGTTTCAGTTGAGCCTGTGAATAAAAGTGTGTGTGTCATCTTGTCTCTGCCAGTTTGAAGAGGACCACAGATATAATGTTTGGAGGCAAACAAGTTGTTGTTTGTGGTTATGGAGAGGTGATTCATTCTTTGATTTCAGATTTTTTTTAAATCTCACTTCTAATGGAACGACTGAATTTTCACTGGTGCAGCAGACCTTTGAACATGAATAGTAGACTTATGTTCACAACTGTTGCCCTGTTCTGTGGTATGTAGGTGGGTAAAGGCTGCTGCACCGCTCTAAAGGCCCTCGGTGCCATTGTGTGCATCACAGAGATCGACCCCATCTGTGCCCTGCAGGCCTGGTGAGTCGCTCACATTACCATTCAGCACTGCTCCGTGTCGGGCTCCACTGTCTCTCTATGGTGCATCCCATCATTTGTTTCATGTTGTGTTCACTGTGTTTGTGCGGATTTGAACTAATGATAATATCCGCATGTGTGTCCACACAGCATGGACGGCTTCCGAGTGGTGAAGCTGAGCGAGGTCATCCGGCAGATGGACGTGGTGATAACCTGCACTGGTACTGTGCCCCATGCAGTGACATCCATTACTTCTGCTCTGAAAATCCTAGTGTTTCAAACAGGAATGAGGCCTCTCACTTGTGCTCGCACAGTGACTCTGTTTACAAATCACATTTTCTTCCTCCTAGGTAACAAGAATGTTGTCACTAGGGAACAGCTTGACCGAATGAAGAACGGCTGCATCGTCTGCAACATGGGACACTCCAATACTGAGATTGACGTGGTAATGTGTCTTTTTATTTAAAGGAGTGTTTTGTAAAGATGAAGACCAACTTCTCTCTACTACACTCTGTTTAATGCGCCTCGCCAAGTGCTTTCGCTCAGGTATTAAGTGCCAAATGAAGATATCCATAATGAGAGACTTCTCAAAATGTTCGGCTGTTTTCATCCTATATTTTAGCCAGGATATTTATTTTCATGAATTTAGCTGCTATTGTTCCGCTCTGCTTTGTTTTGAATTCTTGGACAGATCTTTCCATTACACAAAATGGTCCGACCTTTGTTCTCCTTCGTTTATTCTGATTCTATCCGTCATACGGTTGTAAGAGTGACCTTCTTTTATGTGCCCAGGCGAGTCTGCGTAGCCCCGAGCTGACCTGGGAGAGGGTTCGCTCTCAGGTTGACCACATCATCTGGCCCGATGGAAAGAGGGTCGTTCTGCTTGCAGAGGTAATGTCCCTCTTATCTCTTTTTGTGATGCCTTTTGTATCAACTTCTACAGTGCAGTTCATGTATGTGCTTTGTTATTTCTCAGGGCCGCCTCTTAAACCTGAGCTGCTCCACAGTGCCTACGTTTGTGTTGTCCATCACTGCTACAACTCAGGTTAGTGGTTTGGCACCTCTCTGTGGAGCCCTCACATTTCAGGGCTAGATGAAGAACAGTTTCCCCTCTTTTGCCACATCACCCTGTGTTTCTGTTGCGTTTGAGTTCAACCCCTGTGTGGTCTGTAGGCCCTGGCCGTGATTGAGTTGTTCAATGCTCCAGAGGGCCGTTACAAACAGGATGTGTATCTCCTGCCCAAGAAGATGGGTAAGACCGATGTTTTTGCTTCATAGGTTTTTGAATAAGAACGATCATATTTGCCAGTTGAGCAGCAAAGCCTGTTTCTCTCGACACGATCTAGTTAGCCGAACATGACGCACAATAGAACAATATCTCTCCAGACAGATTAGATTCCAATCCGTCTTCTTTCCTCCAGATGAGTACGTGGCCAGTTTGCACCTACCAAACTTTGATGCCCACCTGACGGAGCTCTCTGACGAGCAGGCGAAGTACATGGGTCTCAACAAAAACGGCCCCTTCAAACCTAATTATTACAGGTAGATTTCAGCACACGCTGTGTATCTTTCACTGCCGGTTGTCTTGCATCACATACATTTTTGGAATAACACTGTGCATTTTGTTTACAGGTATTAATGGCGGTTTCTGGCGACGTGATCCTCGGCACACATTTGTCCTGGAATAAACAGAGATATCTATTTTATTTTGTAAATTGCTACAAAAAATGGAGAAATTATTTTAAGTATGCTGAATGTACCTTATGATTAGCACTACGGTTATAGTGTTAAATATGAAGACTAAGTTGTTTAGGAATCGTATGCAATCTATAGCCGACTAACATGTTACCTGTCCTATCACGTGTTTAAAGGAAAAGTCTGCTTGCATGCTTTCATGTGTTTGTGCATATTTAGTTGCTAATGCTTTTGTTGCTAGATTACACAGTTGTTGATTGGTTTGCTTACTCAATTTATGCACAGTGCCAAATGATGGCTGCAAAAATGGAACTGATACAAAGTATGTTTCGTCTGTCGATAACATTAACAATTTTATTCGTACATTCCACGATCTTATGTGCGTTAAATACTCTCATTGAATGGTATCTGCATACATTCCGTAAAAGGTATCATCAAGTCACACTTTTTTATTATAAAACTTGTTATAAAAGCTAAAATGTGTGAGTCTTGGTGTTGGCATTTAACACTAAAATGGCTTAAACACCCAAAGCTTAAACCAAAGTGATGTTTTATTTTCTAAAATTTGAAGATGTTCTTTTGTGTTGAAGATAAGAAGCTATCATTTTCTTCAATTAATACAGAGTTTCCATTTGATCACTGACCTCCCAGCAGAGAAATGTTTCTCTGGCATGAGCGAGGTCGGTTATAAAGTGTTTTGACTGGATAATACCTTTGAGCCCATTGTATGAATGTGCCTTTTTATTCATTTACAACACGTAATAAATATCAGCACTGACCTTAATTAAATAAACATTCCTCTTATGTAAAACCACATCTATTAGGGGTGTGCTTAATGTCTTCCTTCCACTGCTTCTGGTATTTAAAATGTGTGAGCTGTGTTGAGAAAAATATTAGAATTATTTTTGCCATATGATTTTTGCTGTCTTAATTTGACTCACAAGGGTCACCTAACGTAAAGTTTTATGTCATCAAAATGTGTAAAGTGTATACAATTTATGTAAAAGAATGCATTAAATCAGCAATAAAACTACTTCTAAGAGAGAAAAGTAACTTTAAGCATGTCATAATTATTGAAATTTTTTTATACCAAGAAACCAGAGCAGAAAGGCCTCTTTCGGTCAGTGGATGTTTCCATATTGCTTCTGTTCATGCTGTTACATTCTCTACATTGTGATCCCTCGCCGTCAGCCCTGCTGGCCAGGCCTCAAACTGCTGTCCCTTTCTGGAATATTCACCGTCTCTCTCGCACCAGCCAGCTGCATTAGTCGCTATTATTAACAGTCGAGTCACTCGGCCCGGAGGAGGGTGTGTGTGTGTGTGTGTGTGTGTGTGTGTGTGTGGGGGGGGGGGTTCTGGGGGCTTCTGGAAACCTGCTCACAACTATAAAAGCAAAGGGCTCGAGTCCGTCCAGGCATTAGTTTACAAAGAAGCACAGCGAGGCCAAAAGCTGCAACAGAGAGATCTTTCAACGTCTTTGAGCAACAGAGAGACCGTTGTTGAAAGTAAGTAGCAATAGATTTTCCCATTTGGGTTCAGCTAATTTTAATAGAAGCATTAGTGCATACTTACTGTTCTCAGACTTCTGTGATGGTATTTTCAGGTGTTATTTACCTCCTCCTTGTAAAAAACAACTCTAAAAATCACCATTGTTAATGCATTTCTGCTTTGCAGTATGGCTTTATGGATGGTGGTATGAAGTAAATAATCACGTGAAAGAGTTGATTTTTATACTTAAACAAATTATAATTACTTATTACTAAATGTGGGATTATAGGGATTGTAATTATTATATATTTAATCAGATGGAAAAGGGTAATACAACCATTTAATTCTTGTTCTGTATAAATTTACTATATAAATATAACTTAGTAAAGCAATTTTAGATTATATGTTCTAAATTAACAATAAAAATATACCATTTGTCTCTGTTAGACCACTGACATCAATGATCCCTTCATTTTGAGTTATATTTGGTTGAATAAGTAGCAAAACAAAACTACAATGTAATGTTTTCTCATTTTTCTAAGGCAAACAAGCAAAATGTCTTCAGCCAAGGGAGTATCGATTGGCATCGATCTGGGCACCACCTATTCTTGTGTTGGTGTTTTCCAGCATGGCAAAGTGGAGATCATCGCCAACGACCAGGGAAACAGGACCACTCCCAGCTACGTGGCCTTCACAGACACAGAGAGGCTCATTGGAGATGCTGCCAAGAACCAAGTCGCCATGAATCCCACCAACACCATCTTTGATGCCAAGCGGCTCATCGGGAGAAAGTTTAACGACGCCGTCGTCCAGTCCGACATGAAACTCTGGCCTTTCAAGGTGATCAGCGATAATGGAAAACCCAAAGTCCAGGTGGACTATAAAGGGGAGACCAAGGCCTTCTACCCGGAGGAAATCTCCTCCATGGTCCTTGTTAAAATGAAGGAGATTGCTGAGGCCTACCTGGGACAGGGTGTGTCGAATGCAGTCATCACAGTTCCGGCTTATTTCAATGACTCCCAGAGGCAAGCCACCAAAGATGCCGGGGTAATCTCGGGTCTGAATGTTCTGAGGATCATCAACGAGCCCACGGCGGCAGCCATCGCCTACGGCCTGGACAAGGGTAAAAGAGGAGAGCGCAATGTGCTCATCTTCGATCTCGGTGGAGGCACCTTCGACGTGTCCATCCTGACCATTGAGGATGGCATCTTTGAGGTGAAAGCCACCGCAGGAGACACGCACCTTGGCGGGGAGGACTTTGACAACCGGATGGTCAACCACTTTGTGGAGGAGTTCAAAAGAAAACATAAGAAGGACATCAGCGGCAATAAGAGAGCAGTGAGGAGACTGCGTACTGCTTGTGAGAGAGCAAAGAGGACCCTATCCTCCAGCACCCAGGCCAGCATTGAGATCGACTCTCTGTTCGAGGGCATCGACTTCTACACCTCCATCACCAGGGCACGGTTTGAGGAGCTCAACTCAGAGCTCTTCAGGGGAACACTGGAGCCAGTGGAGAAGGCCCTGCAAGATGCCACGCTGGATAAATCAAAGATCCATGAAATTGTCCTAGTTGGCGGCTCAACAAGAATTCCCAAAATCCAGAAGCTCCTACAAGACTTTTTTAATGGCCGAGAACTGAACAAGAGCATCAACCCGGATGAAGCTGTGGCGTACGGCGCAGCGGTCCAGGCCGCCATCCTCATGGGGGACACCTCAGAGAACGTCCAAGATCTGCTGCTGCTGGATGTGGCTCCACTGTCTCTGGGCATTGAGACGGCCGGCGGGGTTATGACGCCGCTAATCAAACGAAACACCACCATCCCATCCAAGCAGACCCAGATCTTCTCCACATATTCAGACAATCAGCCAGGTGTGCTGATTCAGGTGTATGAGGGCGAGAGGGCCATGACCAAGGACAACAACCTCTTGGGCAAGTTTGATCTCACTGGTATCCCTCCCGCTCCCAGAGGGGTACCACAAGTAGAGGTCACATTCGACGTGGATGCCAACGGCATTCTAAATGTGTCCGCCGTCGACAAGAGCACCGGCAAAGAAAACAAAATCACCATCACAAATGATAAGGGGCGCCTCAGCAAAGAGGAGATTGAGCGGATGGTACAGGACTCTGAAAAGTACAAGGCGGAGGACGACGTGCAGAGGGAGAAGATCGCGGCAAAGAACTCACTTGAGTCCTACGCCTATCACATGAAGAGCAGTGTCGAGGATGAGAACCTGAAAGGAAAGATTAGCGAGGAGGACAAAAAGAAGGTCGTTGACAAGTGCAACCAGACAATCTCATGGCTGGAGAACAACCAGCTGGCAGAGAAGGACGAGTATGAGCATCAACTGAGCGAACTGGAGAAGGTGTGCAAGCCGGTTGTGACCACGTTGTACCAGGGAGCAGCACCGTCGGGAAGCTGCGGCAGCCAGGCGGGGGGAAGCTCCAGGGGCCCCACTATTGAGGAAGTGGACTAAAGCTACGGATATCAACATTTGGTTTACAGAAATACTTTTAACTGTTGTTCGGTCGCAAAAAAATGTGTTGTTCCCCCTAAATTTGACTAACTTGTCAAAATAATATATAATATAATAAAATAAAATAAAAATACTTAATGATATACTGTATCTGTCCTTAATTGTTTTGTTGCGTCACAGCTTGGTGCTCAGTGTGTATCTGTGGCTGTGTTTGCAACCCTAGATCAGTGTGTGTGTTCAGTAGCTGTGGGTATGTTTGCATCTCTGTATCAGCGTGAGTCTATTTATAGCTGCCTGTGTAAATGTTTGCTCTGTGTATCAGTGTGTGTGTGTGTAGCTGTGGGTATGTTATAAACTGTATCTGTGGATATGTCTGCAATTGTGGATAACCGCTCTGTAGGTACGCTTAAAACTCTGTGGATCAGTGTGTATCTGTGGTGTTGTTTGCAGCTCTGGATGTGTGTGTGGAAATCTGTAGATACGTTTAACCTGCAGTTTGTGTGTAGCTTTGAGTATGTTTGCAGCTCTGGATCAGTGTTTAGCTGTGGATATGTTTGCATTTGTGGATAATTGTTTATCTGTATGTGCGTTTTAAACTCTGGTTAATGGATTACTCGTATGAATACATGTGAAACGCTTGCATATCCTCATGTAAGAGCATACATACATATAACTGAAAAACGTATGCGTACACATTTGAAACATTTATACAAATACATGTTTAACCCTTGCGTATGAATCTAAACTTTTTATATCTTTGTAATCATATGGAAGAGATTCAGTTATCCATGTCTAAGTGTTCAACAATATATAAACAACCTTTTCATGTGCATGCATAAATGTTTCACTTGCATGCATGTAAGCATTTCATATGTGTATGTATATGACACAGCAGTATCAGCAGTATGTTTCTCATATGTACGTGTTTCAGTATGTATAATGTTTTATAATTGTATGTTCTGTGTACATGTATGTATAAGGTTTTATACTTACACGTGCATAGGTCTACATAGAGTATGTATGTACAGTTGTGGTCAAAAGTTTACATACACTTGTAAAGAACATAATGCCATAGCTCGCTTGAGTTTCCCGTCATTTCTACAAGTCCGATTTTTCTCTGATAGAGTGACTGGAAGGAACATCAAGTTTGGTTCTTTCATGACTTTATTATGGGTTAACAGGGTTAAAAGTGATCAAATCTTCTGGGTCAAAAATAAACATACAGCAACATGAATTAGTCATTTTGGTGACTTAGAAAGTTGTGTCAATGAAATGAGCTTCACAGCATGGCCTTCCAGAAGAACATTCCAGAACCGAATCTACAAACAATACAGAGTTGGGGAGGCTTTTACTTCTGCTACCAAGTGTGTGGTCTTCGTCTTCTTAGGATAAGATCTCTGGCATAACAGGTTAAAGTTCAAATGTCATCCTTGTTTGAAAACCACACTGAAGAATGTGGTGCATGTTATGTTACGTTGCCACGAATGACAAATGAGCCTTTCCACCTGGGTGTGATGTTTCCATCACTGGCAAACACATCTGATAAAAACCTCTGACTATCTCAGTCTGATGTCATTGTTCCACCAGCAAGATGTTGGTGGGTTTTTGTCAATTACGAAATATTTTAAATGCTCAAAATATGACCCAAAATAAAAGCCCTTGAGACCAAATAAAGTTGAAACTAGATAGAAGCTCTCAGGTGAGACCAGATATTGGACACATCTTCCACTATTTGTAATCCACTAATAATTGCCCTAATTCCTGACCGGCCCGACCGGTTCGGTCGGCACTGGTGTAGTTCGCCAAAGGGACCACTAGGTGGCCGTGTGGGCTCGTGTCACCATCATCATCAGCTTCCTCAACACACCTGACGGCTGCTGGATCACACTCTGTAGGTGCTCAATATAAAAATAAACATATTTATATTAACTTGAGCTACTCTGAATAGCGGCGAAATCACAACCGTGTCTTGTCAAATAGTAGCTGGAGGTTTTGGCTAAATCCGAAAAGGATATGGCGCAATAAAAAGTGATTGTCTTTGCAGCCGCCATGCAGTCATCACAATCAGAATTGGCTTTATTGCCCAGGTATGCTACGCATACATGGAAATTGACTCCAGTTTTCACTGTGGTCTCTGCATACATACTAATAAACAAGGAAAATAACAAGTAAAAACAAAGATGACAGTAGGACATGATACACAGTATACATATGTGCAAGTAGCATAAGATAGCAGAAGCCCGTTTTTCACATGCTGGAGTGGACATGTCACCAACAATCCACGCAACAGCAACAGCAACAGCAAGTGCTTCTGCATATCAATACGTTTACAAGACATGTGTTACCCCAATCTACCATATCTGCAATATTAAAGTTCCCAAAAGAAAGTTCATTGAGGGTTGATCATGTCTCTTTCGTGCACACGCACGCACGCGCGCGCACACGCTCGCGGTGTCGTTAGAGGGAGTGGTTGGATGATGCGCCAACCTTCGCCAGCAGCCAAAGAGTTGAACTGGCGAGCCTGTCGTCGAACCCATCCAACCGGGCTTTGTCCTCGCGGAAAAAGCCGGCTACATGTGGGAGAAAGCAAAACAGACCCACAGCTGGGGAGACCACCCCACATCTGGCACGCGAGCTGAGCTGGAAGCAGCGGTGGAATATCTCGGCGCGCGAGGAGACGAGCGACTCGCGTCGTCGTCCTCAGGGTTCCTCGTCTTGTGTTGGAGAGCAGAAAAGTTGTCAGGAATAGTTACGTTTTTTAAATTTTTTTTTAGAAATGATTCGTTCTAGGAGAGACGTGTGACTTTAGGGAGGAAGTGGTTCGTCCAGAGGTGTAGCGCGCAACTGTCGCGCAAACATTTTGTCGCCGCAATCTTGTTTTTTTTCATGAGCGGGAAAGAAATCGAAGTCTCGCCGTGGAATCCGTCCAGGAGGAGACCTTGGAGAAGCATCCCGTGATCCCGAGCATCTCTCCGGACCGCGGGCGCAGTTCAGTAACAGGTGGTTTCTGTGTGCGCGTCGCACTTTGCGGCTGTCTGCCTTACTATGATCTTACTGTACACGCTCAATGAGGCGCACCGGTCAGACGCGTGAATTGAGGGCGCACTTTGCGTTCATTTTCTAATTTTTAATATATATTTTTGTATTTTTCTCAAGCGGACTGCGGCTGTTGACGGGAGGGCGAGTGGGCCGGCGGCTGTCTGCTCCTCAATGATCAGCTCCGTGTGCGTCTCGTCGTACCGGGGCCGCAAGTCGGGCAACAAACCTCCGTCCAAAACGTTCCTAAAGGAGGAGATGTGCAGAGGGGAAGAGTCGGACAAGATCACCATCAACGTGGGCGGAACCCGACATGAAACCTACAAGAGCACCCTGAGGACCTTGCCCGGGACGCGCCTGGCCTGGCTGGCGGACCCGGACCCGGACCGGGAGCCGCAGGTCGGCTCGGACTCGGGCGCCGCGCCGCCGAGTCCCGAGTTGTTCTTCGACAGACACCCGGGCATCTTCGCCTACGTGCTCAACTACTACCGGACCGGCAAGCTGCACTGCCCGGCCGACGTGTGCGGCCCGCTGTTCGAGGAGGAGCTCGCCTACTGGGGCATCGACGAGACCGACGTGGAGCCGTGCTGCTGGATGACCTACCGGCAGCACCGGGACGCGGAGGAGGCCCTGGAGACCTTCGAGCCGCTGGACCAGGAGGCCGAGGACGACCGAGAGGCGGCCAGGCGCTTCGGCATCGAGGACTGTCCCGACAGGTCGAGGGGCTGCTGCGAGGTTTGGCAGCCGAAGGTCTGGGCTCTGTTTGAAGACCCGTACTCGTCCAGGGCAGCCAGGGTGAGTCCGCCGGGTGTCTCTGTCCTCATCAACAGGTGTCCCCTGCAAGCCAAAGGTTCCACACACCTGCGCTTGTCAACGTTTAATGGACTACGGTTAGGATTTGTTTTAGTCAAATTGCATAGTTTGAGCAGCTCAATTCAAATTTCAATTAATCAGTCATGTCTCCGGGTAATTCACTCAATATTAATACTACAGAGTAAAATCAAGACCGGACACAATAAAATAATTTAACAAATGAAATATCGGCACTCTGCACTCAGTTGATTCCCTTGACTCTGTTCTTAAATCATCCATCCTATTCACTACCTGATCAAGTAAGGAAATACATAAATAAATCGATTCTATACCATTAATACCAAAACTATTAGAACCTGCTAATGTCCATGTGGCTTTGACCAGCTGGATTTTGAAGTAAGTCTGGAAAGTTTTCCACAGGTTGAGTTGAGGCTTGATTTGTTTGTTCTGTTTTCTGACCGTTGTCATATCATCACATCAGTTTCATTGACTTCTTTCCAGGAACAACAGTCACTTCGCCCCCACACATCGCGCCTTACGTTATAACAGTACAGCAAATCAGATACGATCATCATATATTTCTGCAATGGAGCTAATTCGTTTGAGTTGGTTAAAAAGCACGAATGGTTTGACCTCAGTGAGGAGATTTTTCAAGATGTTCAACGACAATCAGATAAGCAGTATTTAGGGAAGAGCAGGAAAGGAGAAAATGAACATCCAATTCATTTGACAAAGTTCTCATGGTCCCTGCCGTCAAAACTATATTGACGAAAAGCAGAAATGATAAATCAGCCCTAACAGGAGGACGATAACACAAAAGGCCCCTGCTGGAGGTGAGCCAGTAGAATGGATGACCACGGGCGCACAATGGAAGCCGGTTGGATTTGTCTCTGAATCTAAAGGTTTAATCTCGTGTGGCTGGTATTAATAAAGAGTATTCATATAACATATATCAAAGCGAGCAGCAAAGTGTCTCACAGGCGGACCTAAAAAGACCGATATATTTATAAACACATCTGCAGGAAGTCACTCTTTCTTTCACTTCCTGTTTATTCTTAAAGTCACCCGGCTTTCCACCTTGCCTGCAGTCTCTTTGTTAAGGCCCCTGACGCCTCCTTGTTTATTTATGTATGTATTTATTAAATGCCCAGTTAAAGATACCATTATTTATTTCACAAATATGGCACAGTGCTCCCGACAGCTAAATATCGCTTTCAGTCATCTGAACAGCCGGTTTTCGGTAATTTCTTAAATATATGTTATGAAATTTTACCAGAATACAGTGAATAGAGAAAATGCTGTTTCATGACAGAAAGACAGTGGTGATGAAGTGTTCCCACACATCCTGTTCAAGAGTTGCACTCAAAGCTTCTCGAAACACGAGTGTTTGAAAGGATGCAGGAGTGTACTTCCATGAACAGTAAATCATGCTGTGTACTGAGCAGAAGAACGGGCTTTAACATGCTATTTGTGTGTACATGTATAATATACTCGTATTGTCATTCATTTATCAACTTTACAAGTCTAATCAGACACCTCTTCCCCATCTCTACTGTCTTTATGCTCATTTGTGAATTCAGATTAATTCAGAGATTGTCATCATGTCACACCTTAAATGCTAGACATGTATTTATGATTTTAACATATTCACTCCCCCAACGATCAATCTCAGTTTCTCATTGAATTGCAGTGAACAAGATACCATTCTGTAGGGATAAAAGGAGGGTTTCCGTGTTGTAAATTAAAATCATTTTGCTCTGATATTCAATAGGAATACCAGCCAAAGGATTCTCCGCCTAATGGCTTAGCAACAAAAGCAATGAATGAACTAAACATGAAGGTGTTGAGTGTCACCAGCGGAAGTTGCCAGGTGATGTCATTGGTCAAAAAAGGAAAAAAAAATGCTTTTAGACAAGAAGAAATGACAGTGATGCTGCTCACTCTAACCGGAGTTTGTCTGTTTATGGAGTTGAATGGTCTATTCAGAAGCTCCGTCGCAAAACTTCTTATTGAACGCCAGTCACAATACAGATAGTGTTTATTTTAGCTTCCCGTCCAGGTGGCACTTGCAGGCTTGTCACTGCCGAACAGCCGACATCTCTGAGTCACAGCTGCCATCCAAACATGACCGCGCTCCGCCTGTCGGTTCACCACGTCGGCTCACCACGTCGGCGCCCCACCGCCGCGTATATTTGTATTTCTATCAACCCAGTTTTCCACTGCGGAGATGTTCTCTGTCCATTTGCTTTCCAGCGGATTCATGCACGTATGTTTGCTCCGTGTGCATTCTGAGGGACTCGTGTTACCTTTATGGCCTTTTTTTTCTTCTCTCTCTCCAAAGAGCCTCCGAGCTCAGCTCAGTTAATGTGATTTTTGAAAGCCGGAGGGAAGATAATCATTTTGAGCCACGTCCTCCTCACTAACAGCCATGACTGGAGGTGCGGCTCTGGCAGAGTCTGCACATAAGGACTGTACTCTGAATCAAAGGCTTCAGAGGATCCTTTGCAGCACGTGCTCGAGCAGTAATGGTCAGGACATCAAAGTGCTGACTCAGCTTTGATTTGAGGGTGTTTGCTTTCACGTCAGATGAACCTTGTAGGGATCGGGGTCCTCGTTGGCTGTGCTCGGGCAGTTTCAATGATCTACCAGGTTTTGTCTCAGATCAGTTTCATGCGACAGTTGGACTTTACATTGCAGAGACCAGATCACTTTGATAAATGCTCCCACGTGCAATATTTCATAAATCCCACCTTCCTGCTGCCTGCAATCAATGCAGGCAGCAGGAAGGTGGTGAGCAACTAAACCTGCCTTTCCAACAGGAAAGAGCAAGCTGAATTAACACACATAGAGCGATAAATCAATGTCTCTGTTCTGAGACAAACAGATTAACTGATGTCTATTATCTGGGATCTACACTTCTAATAACCAATTAATTAGCCAATAAAAATGCTGTTGACTTTCGTTTTTCTACACTTACATTTTCTGATTGAA
This sequence comes from Gasterosteus aculeatus, assembly GCF_964276395.1. Classification (NCBI taxonomy): domain Eukaryota; kingdom Metazoa; phylum Chordata; class Actinopteri; order Perciformes; family Gasterosteidae; genus Gasterosteus; species Gasterosteus aculeatus. Next base: position 11,829,332 of record NC_135689.1, on the reverse strand, counting down.
TCACATTTTCATTCAACGTTTGCCATGTGGAGAGCTGTTGAGCGGCAAAACAAGGGCTCCCGAAACACTTTAACTGTTACATATGATTTGGTGGAAAGTCAAACTATAAAAAATATTTTATTTTCACCTTTTATCTTCAGCGGGTCACATCAATGTCTTCACATCTCTGTCATTACATCTTGATCAAAATATTATGTTATCTTTCTTGTCTGAATGTGAAACCCATTCTAACACGTCCCATCTCGGCTCGGTGTGACATCCATTTGATGAATAATGGAGGAGGCTTCTGGCCTTGACTTTCACAGCACTGACACCTTTCTCGTCCTCTCTGTGATGTGAACACAGGATCTGATGTTTAACACATCGTCAAAACCCTGCAAACCTCGTTAGGAAACTCTTATAACTCAATCATTTTCAGCAAAAGGGACTTAATCCTGCAAGAATATGTTGGCTGCTTATTTTGCTCAGTTCTAATCTGTGTGCCAGGAATATCTCGTCTGTTTTATTGTGAGGTCACCAAAAGTATATCCAGAGGTGTAGACTTCCTTTTCTAAAGAAAACAAAGGCGGATCTCCGTGGAGAATTGTAATAATATAAATAACAGGAGGTCTTTAAAAGAACACGGTAACGGCCTGTTCAATAGGAAAGGAAACCTTAATTGACTTCTGTTGTGATCTGGCACTATTTAGACAATGCAACCCCAAATATAAGGATATTTCCTCCCAAAACTTCACCACAGTAAACCTCACTTGTGTCCTCATGAATATAGCGAATAGTTGTGATGGCGACGGGTCCGTTGTTGTTAAGGTATGGAAGTGGAGGTTCCTCTGTGTTTCCATGTGATGTCCAACCCGACTCTGGTGTTGAGAACATACTATCAGAAGTCTTACGAGGTCTTAATAGAATATTGTATTTCATTCAAGCCGCATATGAAAATCTTCCTTTGTTTCTGTTCTTTTGCCGCTGATGTCGCGTCCGTCCTGGTGTTTAAGATTCTCAGCATCAACTTCCTCTGCCTGTTGGCCTGGAGTTACCCCACCTCTGTCTCGCTCTCCTCCTCCTTGTTAATGAGATGTTCAGCTCTGTGTCGGACAGTCTTCAACATTGATCAATGAAGTGGTTATTTTTGGACTTTCCCTGTCGCTGCTGCAGGTTATTCATTGATGAGGAAGACTGATTAATGCTGAAAATGGCGTCTCCTTCCTGCTCCAGTATGTCTCCTTTTCTCCCGCCATCTTCGAAGTCGACCGATTCTGAATCATCGCGACGCGGACTCCAAGAAACCCTCACAGGCGGCTGCTCTCACCGGCGTTGCAGCTGCTGTGCTGGTTGCGTGCAGCGTGCAGGTGTTAGTCACACTGAGCGTGATGCTGAACAGCTGCAGGTGATGGCCGTGTTGGGACTCCCCAGCTGCTGCACCCTGACGCGCAGCCCGCTGCCCGTCCAGCGTCCCTCCCTCCCGCTCTGGTTTTCCCATCTGTCCCCTCGGGGGAACACCGGCTCTCCTTGCACACCGACACCCGATGACCTCGGCTCCATGTCTTCATGCACGATGGATCGGCGTTACACTCGACACTCGACCCCGTGGGTTAAGTGCTCGTGAGTGACGACAACACGCGGGAGGAAGTAGCTGACGTGGGCTTTCAAAGTGATGAAATCACAAACAATTATCAACTGACTTTTTTCGTGAGCTTTGGTGTCTTTTAAGTTTTCGGTGAAAATGTTCACTGATGAGACTAGCTGGTTCGTAACTAGCTGGTTAATAAAAGAAAGGAGAAGAAAGTATTCTCTGCATTTAACCCACACGCAGTGTGCGGCCGGGAAGCGGTCGGGCCGTTAGTTGTCCTGCTCATGGACACTTCGACACCGGACATGTCCAGGCAGGAATAAATATTGGACTTACGCACAGAGAGAAGCATTAATGCTTTCTATGCTTTATTTGATATCTTCTGTGTGTGCAAATAGAAATCTGTGCGCTAAAAAGAGGGATAGATGCTTCAATAAAAACAAAAAATAATAAAGAGGGCATTTACCTACGCGCACACACACAATTGAGCAGTGTTGTGTTATTGTCGAGACTTTCTTGTTAAGCCTTTTATGAGCAGAGCAAATTGTCCTTGAGTTTCCCTGCTGAGGTAGCGTTGGCTGCAAATACCCACCTCTGTTGAGTTCTTGGATAAAGCGTTTGGCATTTGAATGAACTGAACGCTCTTAAGGCCCTTTGGTCTCTTCACAAGCAACAGGACTCAGTTGGGATTCTGGTGGCTGCTGATTTATTGCCGTACCGAGGCGATGAGATAGAAAAGTCCGCTGCCAGATGATGTTTGTGTGTTAGACAAACTGCAAGTGCATGAATACTAATTAATTAGTGATGGTGAAGAAGAAAATGTACAGTCGGTTTCACTGATATGCAATTAAAACCATTACACAAACACACGGAATGTGCATGTTGGACACTGGGTGATGGTAACCAAGTATACCTACTCGTGCTATTTTGAGTTTGATTTTTCTACACCACTAAAACTCAGAAGGAAACTTTCACTTTTCACTCACTCTACTGGAGTATTTTACATCACAGTACTCACTAACTAGCAGATGTTGATGGAAAGAGACTCATCCTGATTGAACTGCTAGAGAAGAGCAGCAGAACCCCTCTGGTTGCCATCCTTAAGTTCAGTGCTGAGTCAGCGCTGATCCTGCTGTGTGCTTCTGTTCCTGTTGGTTCGTTGTGATTTTCCCCGTGACTCAGACCCACCGCCGGTTGTCCTGGTGACGCTGAGGGAAACCGAGGCCGTGCCACCAGGGGAACTCTGAGCTCCTCCTGGCGGTCGAGTCTTTGGGCTTCACATCCATTCCTCTTGTCCTGCGGCTCAGCCCTCATCATCTTGAGGGGCTTGAGGGGGGTCAGAGTGGAAGGAGGTTGTCATGGTAGAAAGCTGCACGTTATGTGGGTGCACAAAAGAGATGCAATCATAATTCTAACATCCTGTGTGTGCAGCTTTGCTGTTGGGGCTGCTATTATTTTCAGCTCCACGAGCTGTCACATTCATATTGATTTTGTTTGTTCCACAGCGAGTTGTTACCTCCATTGGACCTCGCATGGTTCATTTGGGTTTGTCTAATCACAGACTCAAACACTATGAAGCAGATTAATATGTCAGAGGCCCCTGGAGGATAAAGGTAGCTGTGTGCATGCAAGGTACAGGTACATATTTATCCAGCTGAACGGGTTGGAGAGGCAATGCAATTCAAGGCTTTAGTAAACAATGAAGTCGGATCGGGTATGAGTTGGCACACAATATTAGAACAAGCACAAACAAAACATGTCCATTGTGCTTTTAGTTTCCGTAAAAGCAGATGGACTCACTTTTGTTTGTATTTTGTATTTTAAGTTCCTTCTCCTGCACTTGTGGTTATAAAACACTTTGGTTTGCAAAAACCTTGTAAACCGGGTTACAGTTCAGTCTCGGGTGTATTTGATGTATGCATAGATATATTGGTATAGTGCTAACTGGCAAAGGTTAGAATGCTAACAAGCTAAACCTGTGCTGGATTTAAGTATTCTTATATCACTGTTTAGTCTTTGCTTGCTGTCAATCATCCAAAACTCAATGCCTCCAAAAAGGTCTCCATCAAAACACGCAGCTCTCATATTAATGTATTTTGTTATTGGTATTACAATCAATCAAAACAGTTTTGAATTATTGGAATGTACAAATTGTATTAACTATTGTTTATTCTGTCTTTTCCAGGGAGTGGCGTTCGCCTCTCTCTTCTTCATCCTGGTGTCCATCACCACCTTCTGCATGGAGACCCACGAAGCCTTCAATGAACTGACGAACATAACGGAGCTGGTCAAAGTGGGCAACATCACGCAGAAAGTACAGAGGCAGGAGATGGTTACCAACCCCATCCTAACCGTGGTGGAGGGCATCTGCGTGGTCTGGTTCACATTTGAATTCCTGGTGCGCATCGTCTGCTGCCCGCAGAAGTTGGTCTTCATCAAGAACACGCTCAACATCATTGACTTTGTGGCCATTCTGCCGTTCTACCTGGAGATGGCCATGAAGGGCATGTCATCCAAAGATCCCAACAACGTGCTGGGCTTCCTCCGCGTGGTGCGGTTCGTTCGGATCCTCCGGATCTTCAAGCTGACGCGGCACTTTGTGGGCCTGCGTGTGCTCGGCCACACGCTGAGGGCCAGCGTCAATGAATTCCTCCTCCTCATCATTTTCTTGGCGCTGGGCGTACTCATCTTCGCCACCATGATATACTACGCGGAGCGCATCGGAGCCCACCCCGACGACCCCACGGGGTCCAATCACACGCACTTCAAGAACATCCCCATCAGCTTCTGGTGGGCGGTGGTCACCATGACGACGCTGGGCTACGGAGACATGTTCCCAAAGACGTGGCTGGGCATGATGGTGGGGGCGCTGTGCGCGCTGGCCGGGGTGTTGACCATCGCCATGCCGGTGCCCGTCATCGTCAACAACTTTGGGATGTACTACTCGCTGGCCATGGCCAAACAGAAGCTGCCGAAGAAGAAGAAAAAGCACAACCCCAACCCGGACGCTCCGACCGACTCGGCCTCGTTTGGGAAGTCTGAGACAAACTCGCGCCGGGACAGCACTCAGAGTGACACGTGTCCTCTGGCTGCTGAGGAGAGCACCGGCAGGAACCGCTCAGGTCAGTCTGCGATGCCTAAGGGTTTTGTTTATGATTAACGTGATTATGTTTGTGGCGCTGAGTAATGTGTCCCTCTGTAAACGTGGTCCATGTTAACAGAATATTCCATGGAAACAGCTTTCACCGGATTAGGGACGTTGTTTCTGGTTTTTGATTTAGTTTTTATGATTTATATTTCTGTGTTTTTAGCAACACAAACAAAATTGGATTCACCTTGATGGTATTAAGGCAGATTCTGGGGTAAATAAAATCAAAAACTATCTGCATGACTAGATATTTTTGGGGATATGTTTTTAATTATTTATTAATTAATTGTTATATATGTTTGTTTAATTAATTATACATATTGAGCAAATTCTAACATTCTGTATATCCTTAATCTGCCTGAGGAATTACTCCCCTCCTAACATTTCAGACAAAATCAATTTCGTAACAGAAAAACACAGCTTTTATGCAAGATGGCCGTGCCTTTGTCTGGGCACTCGGGCCAGTCTCAGTAAAAGCTTTGGCATTCACGCCTCCGTGTTTCTGTCCTCCTGTCAGACTCCAAACAGAACGGGGATGCAAATGTGGCCCTTTCAGAGGAGGAAGGCTGCAGCTTGACCCAGCCGCTGTCCCCCAGCGAAAGGTGGTCCCTTCGGTGCTCTCGAGGGCGGGACAAGACTAAGAAGGAGTCCACCTGCTTCCTTCTAAGCCCTGGAGACCCTAACGTCCATACTGGTGTGTCACATATACAGTATATCACTACACACGTCTGCTGATTGAACAGTCTGCTGATTCTCACTTGCTTTTTCATCCGCACTTCCATGAATTGTTTTCAATTCACCTCTCTTCAGATGTGGCTCTATTGGTGTCATCGGGTGATTTGTTCCTTCCATCCTGCTAGTTAGTTGGTCAATGAGGTTTCTGACATATTACAGGAGATATTTACTTTTTGGAAATCTACTTTTTTGAAAAAGTTATATGAGAAGATTGGTACTATTCTGACGTCTGTTCCCCAAATATGAACCTACGATCCGGACACATGTCGCGCTTTACTACAAATAAATATCTCAATACAAGATCCTCCAACGTCCACTAATTAAAGTTTTCTATGCACGCATTAATATAGCTGTGTAAAGATAAAGTGCAGCAATGTGTACCTTAGCAGTGAATGCAGTCGCTCTCCACCTGTGGACGTTGTAATACGAGCTTGTGCTGCTGTGTTGACTGAGCAAAGCCAGCTGCGTGAGTGTTTTGTGCATGTGAGCGCGTCCCGCTGCTGTGCTGATGGCGGCTCTCGTACGGCTGGTAAAGCTAGTGGCGACGTTAGAAAAAATTAAATTAAAAAAAGATTAAAAAAATTAAATTTACCACCGTTAAATTGTTTGACCACGATTGTTTGATTTATTATGATTATTAAAGTGCACAAATGACACCTTTGAGAACTTTGGTACCAAAACCACCTGTTGTGTCTAAATGTAAATGAAGCTCTATGGGTTCAGGTTCCTGTACAAGTATTTGTACTGCAAGGATCAGTAATCTTGGCGACATTGCCTTCACCTCCATTTGATCTTGGCATCTCAGGGATTACTTATATAACACCAATAACATTTAATGCTGACTATCATAGAGCTGTCAGCCTGTCATCTCTCTCCTGGAATGGCTGCTGGATCTCACAGCTGAGCCTCCTCAAGAAGCCCAGTGGGAGCAGAGGCCCATCTTTGTCTACAGCCCATTACAAGGAAATTGTATGTAAACCTGTTGGTTGAAAGCCTTGTTAATCGCCGAGTGTGTTGAGTTGGTTGATGCTATGTTGTCACGAGCACATGAAGAAGAGGAAAAGAAAACGCAGCCTCAGTTAGATCTGATTCCTGCTAAATGAGTAGAGGGGATGTCTGTCGACATGATGCAATTCACAGCCTCACAGTCGCAGTGGGAAAGACACAAGCGAGCAGAAACACAGAGCAACACCAGACTTCTCTAATGCTACTCTGAGCTATCTGGTCGGTGCAAGCGAGCTTCCTTCTGATTGCATGGACAAAAACGATCGGAGGCAAAGCAAAGGGGGGCGGGGTGGTAATTCAGTCCCGAGCCCTGTGTCTGGTGAGCATGTGGATAATGACATCCCGGCCTATTACGGGGGGAATACCGCACATACACAACGGATTTAAGTGCACATCACCTACAAAAAGGACTTTCCTAAACCGACTTCAAAATAGAAAACTCCTTGTTTCCTCCGAACATGCAAGAGGCTTCCGTTTGTGAACATTTTGAGCTGTTTGCATGCAGATGGAATGACGAGAGGCTCTGTTCGTCATGAGGGACGGTATCGGCTTAATTCCGGACTTACAGGACATAATGTATGGATCAGATTTCACCAGAGCGGTATGGCAGGAAGCAGCGAGGAGGACCGATGGATGCAGCAGGTCTGAAGATGCTCACATGGTTATCAGGGACAGGAAACAGTCGCCCGCCTTGCCGTGGGAAAACAATTGCTTTTAAATTTAAGTGATTATGGCGGTCACAGGGAATCATGCGGCATTCTCGCCGTCGCAATTTATACGTGCAAACGTTATCCTGTTGGGAAGGGCATTGGCTCACGATGTGAAGACCGACAGCTCTTTTCTGGTGATGAGTGCATAATGCTGTGGCAAAGCGTTCAAGTGCTGCTAAAAGGCAGCAGCAGGCAGATATTCAGACAAGCAGAGAAAGGCTTCTGAGCTCTGATGGGTTCCGTATTCCCCAGCGACCTCCATTAACATCATGGGTGGTCATAGCAAAAGCCTTGGCAGTAAAGGTAAAATAATACTGGAACAGGATCTACAGTAATTATTTAGTCATGAAAAATGTAACACAGAGTTTCTGCTTGTCCAATTATAAGATTTTTGAATAATTGTAATAATTATTGAATTTCATTTAAGATAGGAAACCTGTTGTGGGATATTTTCACTATTTTTTCATTTTATAGGTTAAATGCAATGATGGAGGTTTTCTAAAAATATAATATAGAATAGTGGTGACAATATTCAGTAATTCATGGAGAAACGTTACCAGCATGAACAGGGTCAGTTTTTATTCTGCGAGATATTTCATTGCACTTCAACAAAATTGTGCTCAAGGTACATTTTTCTCGATCTTTTGCGCTTACATCAACGTGTGTTTCATCGTGTTTCTCGACAGAGGCCTGTAAGGATGTCCTCAGTGCCACTGGAAACTACGCTCAGCCGGAGGTCACCACGCTCACCTGATGCTGACCTGATGCTGACCTGATGCTGACCTGATGCTCATCTGCGGAAAGGAGGAAGGTGCAGGAGTCCTCGGTGGGTTCCGTGCTGTGCGCAGCTCCTTTTTTGTCCTGGATGACCTGCGGAGTGGATTCTCTTTATCTTTTTTGTCTGTCAAACCCTGTATTAGAAAGCCAGTTACCTACAATATTTACCACATGTACTCTCATTTGCATGTTGCATGTGTTGAATGATACACCATTATACAATGTGGTGGCTACCATTTAATACGTTTTGCATTTACTGGACGCAAAGACAAAACCTGCCATTATTTAAATTGTTTTGTTTAAGTCACATCACAGATTTCTTAGGTTGTTTTTCCTTGAGGTTGGTTATAATTATTGTTCAACATTGACCACTGAGGTTGTCGAGGATGATGTTTCATGGTTTTAATTTGAAGTCTCCTTCAAATATATGACAACATTTTTGCTAACAAGACTTCACTCGCGGGACTTCCGTTTCTTTTTTGTGATTTTTTACCTTTAGTATCACAGTATGTACAGAGGTGTCAGTTTTAGAAATATAAAAAAACTAAAACCTAATTGTTATTTGGATGAATTTCTGGTGTCTGTAAATGTTAACTGTCGAGTAAGAACACCCAAACACTTGTGAATATGGGTTTGTACAGCCAAACTGTTACTAGGACCAGATGGGAATTTGAAATCATTGTCAACGCAGGACTGGAATTCTTCGTTGGTCATCCGGCCTTCTGTTGTGCTGCTTTCTAACACCGACCTCGGGGACACAGCTTGTCCCCAGAGTGGTATGAATGCTGCTTAGGCAACACATTAGTTGTAAATCCTTGTACAATAAGAGTTTAACAAAGGAAAATAATCAATGGAGCAGTATTGTTTGTCTATTGTTCTAAATGGATACTAGTAAGGTATCACTGCTGGTTGAGTCAGGACCAAATGTACAATTTATTAGAAATAAGCTAGATTTTTATTACTGTCAACAGAAAAATAAATGATACACACACACACACACACACACACACACACGCACACAGTGCGATGCCATCGAGTCTACTTGTGGCTCATGTAATGTAATTTGTACCTCCACACTTCTGGTCGTGTGCGATCTGCAGAAACCCTGTTTCAGCGGAGGGAGAAGCGGCAGCAGTGTGGTTTCTTTCACTTGTGACTTATAATATATTCCTCATGGTCAACCATAGTGGCCTTATGTTTAATAAACAGAGGGAAAGTTCATTTCATCTTCATTAGACACTCCAGGTCGGTTTCCACACCGACCCCGAGGTCTGTAATTATGTATAAGCACAGTTGTACGTACGTTTGTAGCACAGTTGAATATTCTGGATCATTCCTTTAACTATTTCTCTTTTCTCTATGTGACATGTTTACTCACCATGAAATAGAAGTTAGCCAATAAGAAAGCCCTTTTATTTTAATAATGAACTTTTGTCGCGTCATTTCCTGTTTTCCCTGTTGTAAAATGTAATGTGGTGGAGAAGCACACTCTTTAATATCCGCCCCTTATTGATTGTAAAGGTGTGACAGAATGTAACCCAGTCCACCTGTCAGATGTGTGCGTGTGATCTCGTATCATGTAGGCATGTGTTTCTATGCAGAAAAAGAAATAAAATCCACCTTCCAGGCATTTTATGATTACAACCCCCCCCCCTCAAATCAGAAAACATTTATTGGCAAAATATGTCAAACATACAAGGAATTTGACTTGGCGGTTGGTGCGTGACAGTAGACAGACAGAAACCAAACCCCATTCACTAAATCCTACAATACATTCAATGATCACACCTTTGACCTAAGGCTTCTTTATGTAACCATAACAATATAACAACAAATATAATAACTAATATCTATTAACACAATAACTACAATACTAACACCGGTGATCATCACACCCATTATAATGTCTACCGGTTGGCGTGCTCTTCTGCTTAAATTCCTAACATGCTGCGGGTTATTCATAGTGGTGACACCGGTGTAGTCTGGTGGCCTGTCTGGTGTAACAGCAGTCACAGCCTGCCGCCTTCATGTGCCTCCATGATTATGGACCAAAGGGGTAGATGGCCTACAGAACCCATCACCATGGAGATCTGGGATGACAGGCAACACCAATGCACGGCTGCTCCGTCTCCCCCTCCTCCTGCTCTCTCTCTCTCTCTCATGCGCACACACACACACACACACAAACATAATCAGATCTGCGTGATCATCATGAGTGTCGTAGCCCATGAAGAACGTTTTGATGTTCGGGGATGAATTGTGCAGCGCTCTTGCTCATCAAGCCTGCATGAATATGAAAGCGTGTTCTGAAGCAGATGGTCTTTAACACGGCTACACGTGGAGTGACACACAAATTGGTCAGATAGAAGAAGGGCGATGACAAGGAGATACTCGTACTCTCAAACACAGTATTTAACTGCATTACGACATACATTTCTTGTTTAAATTTTTAACATTTTATTCTTATCGTTTTATTCTTGTGTTCTAAATCTCTCACCTTATTGTTACAGAACAAAAGGCCTGCAAGTTGAACATTATTCAACTGACTGTCACATTTACAGAAATGTAGATTAATGTCAGTTACGTCATGAATAAAGTAATTAAAAGTAATTTGTCAATGGGAACCGAACTAAAGGCCATGGCAGTCTATTGCTTTGGGCTAGAAAATAAGAAGGATATTTTAAAACACAGACCAATAAATCCAAAAACCGTTAACATGGACATGGCTCAACACCATAAGTGTGACCCTTTAAAAAAATGGAGTGACTTTTCACTAGATAATTATTAAAACTCTTTTTATTTCAGTGTTTCCAACTCATCCAATTCAGCGTCACACAATCCCCTTCTGCCATCAGATCAACAACCTAAAAACTGCCCTGTTTTCACAACAATTGTTGACTGTGCTTCTGTTACAGGTTTTCATTTGTTTATTTCAAAGCAGCAACATCTGGAAGGAGGAAGTGAGACTTTGGGTGAATGAATGAATGAAAGTGATTTACAGCCCAGTGTGTCATCGAGCTGTTCTGTTTGTTCTGTTTGGTCCTGATCTTCACCACACCAACAGACACACTGTCGATTACACACAACACTAATGCACCTCAGAGGGGAACACAACACTCATCTTTAAACGTGTACTCAAAGAGCATAATTGACCAGCTGGAACCTCTGATCTGATTGAATGCTCTATTTTCATGGCTGTCAACTCAGAGCAGCCATCATGTCAATACCTGATAGTTTTCCACACTTGAATAACTCCATTAGCGAGGCGGCATATCAGGGGTGAAGACTGACGGATTTGTTGTGAGTCTGTGAATCACTAGGAAGGCATCTGTGATGACTCCCTCTCATTTCCCCCTCGTTCCTTTTATTTTTTCCTCCCCTGTTGAAGGTTGTCATGACGATGTTGAACACAGTTTCCATGGAGAAAGGCTGAGCCATTTCACCAGTTCATTGATTGGTGCAACGCTGTGGGAAAAGGGATGATCTTGTCATCTTATTGTCTGGTGGAATAAACAAGTATCACTAATTCATCACTTAATGAGGACGGTATTTAGAGGGTGGCCCATAACAGGCAGACGGAGAATTGGTCAATTATGTCTGTATCCAGATGTTGACCCTGTTTTACAGTATTGAAGGCCTTCTGTAAGTCCAGATCCACAAGGTGACATGTGATCGCTGTTGCAGCTCCTATGGAAAAAACTGCCGCTGCACATTAGACAGGCCTCCTCACTGTCTAATGTTAAAACTCTTCTTAAAACGCACCTCTTTTCTTTGGCTTTTAACTCTACGTAGGTTGTTGATTTTATGTGCACAGATATTTTATCTGGGGAGGACAGTCAATTTATTTATTTATTATGTTTTATTGTGTTTATTTTATTTTTCAGCACTTTGGGAACCTTTGTGTTCATTTAAACTGTGCTTTATAAATAAAACGGATTGGATTGGATTGGATGCAGAGGGAGAGTTTAGCTCTTTATTTGGTTTTCTTTCCACTTCCTTCTCTCCGATGTCAGAGTTAGACGTTAGTCGCCAGCTTGTCAGCCTCCATAACTTGAGTAGACAGAAGCTATTTGCTTCTGTAATTACGAGGAGCAGGAGATGCTGCGTCTATTTCTATACGTTTGTTCCTTAAGTAGAAATGTTGTACTTTCCAAGTTTATTGCGGAGATCTTGTAATGGAGCAATGTTGCGCAATAAAAATCTGACCGAGGGAGAGTCGCGAGTCCGATGATTATACAGAGAAAACGATGACAAAGTGTGAAAGGATCATCCAAGCTTTGCATAAAAATGGAAAATCCATCACAGTTCCAACTGTCCATGTTTCACTTGGACCCGCGATGCAAACCACAAACAATGTCATCTCAACCACCTGAAATGATAGTAAAAATTATAAAAATAAAAGGCAAGCTGTGATAAATCATAATTACTGAAAAATAAGTATAATAACTTAAAGTTTAAACAAAGACCAAAATGTTTGCATCTCGAATTCTGTTGCTGCATCAAATATCAAAATTTTCAACAGCTGCCCGAACTGCGTCTTGATCATGACTGTCCAAAGGTAAAAAGTACACTGACCATGACAACAAAACCCTGAATAACAAGCAAAAGCTACCCGCGATCATCTATAAAGAGCATTTGTCTCTCAGTCAACTGTCCTAAAGGGAATTTCCTCCCACCGCAGAAGCATTATGTGCGCAGCACAAGGCCAGTCCCTCGTGGTACTAATGGACAACACTCCGGGCCCCCCTGTGCCCAAGTGTGTGTGTGTGTGTGTGTGTGTGTGTGTTTTTCAGCAATGACCCTTCACATCAGAACCAACATCCCACGTTAAGATCGGAAAGTAGTTCTTAATCCTGCCTGCTTACTTTTCTTGTCCGGTTAAGGGTTCATTCTTCTACATTTGAAGATGGATGTGAAGTGAGACGACTGGCTGGTAACGACACTAAAAAGTCCTGAAAGAGGAGCAGTCACAGGACTTATGGGCAACTGAGTTTGTCAGTCGGTCACAAACAGCTGGTGACTAAAACAATTCAAGGAAGATTTAATCAGTAATGTTTGAACGCATTTATTGCCAACATGTTATTGTGTTATTCTGTTTTGGTTTTAGGACGGAAAATAATTTCCTGGCTAGATTCGCATTTTAAAGAGTGAAGGAGGTGCAGCTTGGAAGGCGATGGAAAGGCCAGGTCCATCCTCAGCGCAACAGGCCTTCACTTGAGGAGAATATGATTTGGTGTGTTTATATGTGATGCAGAACTTGATTGAAACAATTGTTTAGGTACTAAACATGTTGTTTTGAATGTGGAGTTTGCTCAGCAGCAGGTCGTCTGTTTTCTGGATGGATTCTCTGGAAGCTCTTTACTACCACTTAGTCAATTCGTGTTACTAGTGGATGTGATTCCTCTCAGACGGGAGGGGGGGGGGTGGTCTCGTGTAAGAGCTTGGCTATTATGTCTGAAGACAGGCGGAAAATAACACAACCATTAGCAGCCATGTGCATTTGCCCCCTAAAATACTGTGTCCATTTAGATAACCATGAAGCCGCTTCTCAACCGTTGGAGAGGAAATAATTACAAACTTTGGTGAGTGGAAATATTATTATTCATCGCTCCTTTGGCATCCCTCAAAAAAACACCTTGTCACTGTAAAGGCCTCTTTTAAAACGTAGCCAGTTCTATCTTCTCTTTACATTAACAGTATATCGCAAACCCCCATTCTTACAGGATGGTATTGTGCATAATAAACTCTTTGCATCGTACTGAAATCAATGAGCAGTTACAGAATGAGAACATGCACTCTGCAGCGTCTAATCAGTGCTTAGATGCTCTCCAGCCGTCATCCTGGAGCTGCACTCAGAAGGAATGGTTGAACGGGTGCGATCATGACTTGAGCGAGCACGCACTACGGCTGATGCATTAGTGATGAAGCCTCCCTTCGGTAGGTGTGGCATCATTTAGGCGGCACGGCTACTCACAAAGGAGTTATTGTGCTACCTCCAACTCTTCGGTACAAAGGTTTGTTCAATATTTAATATTGCAACATGCATCCTCAATGCTCGAGACATGACCTTTAAGTTCTGTTGCCACGCTAACAGCTCAGTTTTTTTTTAGTTTTGAAAGAAACTAAAAGAAACGTCTGTAATTAATGCTATAAAATGAGATTAGCTAAAATGATTACATCCTGGATCGAGGCACTGTGCCTTCTTCTTAGCTAAAAAGCCAAACAATCCCTAAGCAGAAAACTCTCTACTTGAGGTACAAATCAAACGGCTCCGTTAAATCCTTTGACTGAAGCTATTGTGTATACAAGTGTGTTATTTAACCTGTTGTACAGCACAACTGTTGTACAGACTGACCGATGAGCAGATGGAAATATTCACGTGGTTTTTCTGGGATAAGATGGTGGGAATCCTTTAAATCCATGTTGTGATATTGATCCCCCTAAAATGAAAATACAACATATGTTGTATTTTGTACACTTAGTGGGACATTGACGGCTCACAACAATTTTCTTAAGGCAGACGTGCCGCATTTCCCACTCGAGTGACCTTTACCGCTGATTTCCTGAAGGGCACTTAACGTGTGAGAAACAGCATGAAATGGGATTTCGGTGGTGCTGCAGAGCTCCTGCTGACTGCTTGCTTTGTATGTAAAACTTGAAGCACCCGTACAGAGTTGATGTTTTTCCATTCCTGTGGCGGCTCATTACAGCTGGACGACTACGGCCCCTCAGATGGGAGAGGGGGCTGATTCGTGGAAATGTATTGCTGAATTGATTGAAGTAGCTCCTCATTGGTTGCTATGGTTTCAGGTCTATGCTGAATCCATCTGTTCACACATACCTCTGCTCACGCCAGGCAGGTTGGTGTCAATGAAGGAAGGTGAATCACCATCAAATATGGAATAAGCAAGGTGGTAATGATTGATGAACAAACATTTGTTTTTCATTTTTAGGATTGTGTCTGAGTTTGTATTAGTGTCCGTGTTCCGTCACCGGATGAATAACCCTGTAAAATGAGAGTGTTTTCCAGACATATTCCATGGGGGAGCAGTCAGATGGCCATGCTAGTATGAACTTGTCTGTGTTAATCACGTTGTTCCTGATGGATCCTGAAACCTCTACACTCCCGCTCCCTTCCTGTTGAATGTTTTATGCCTTCCTGTTAACCTGTGATGCTTCAACCTCACAGACACAGCTTTAAAGCGAACATTAATTGAACCACTCAGGTGTATTTGAACGTCACTGCTCAAAAGAGAACAGCAGCTTGGCGTTTTCTCTTTAATGTAGTGTTGTTTTGTCTTAACTTCCTGTGACATGAATTCTTTGTCTTTTCACAATACCGAGGAGCGCTGCAGTGTAAGAGGGGTTTTCCCTCAACCAACTAATTTGGGATCCAGGAAGACGAAGGTACATTGTGGTCCATTCAGGCTTAAGTGTGCAGACAATTGATGCTTCCTTGATTTTCTGTTCAGCTAGATCTTCATAGTAAACCTCACGGTGGCACTATAATAATGTAAATATTACTATACTAGCAATGTATATACTACTGTAATTATTTGCTCACAGAAAAATAAAAATGCTTACAGAAAAATTTGGATTTACGTCGTGTGTATCCTGCTTCCCTTCAATCTGCGTCAGATAATTGACCTCTACAGCTTTCGCAGTAGTGCGCAACCTGTTGCTCATCAAACAGGAAAAAACAAACGGAGAGGAAACAGTCACCTCTGGTGACCTGCTCAACCTGCTTCTCCGGGTGTCCGACTCCTGTAAGTACATCCCTCACTACACATTTAAATCCCAGTATTTTCAAATAAGGTAACACTTAACACTACTGAAATGGATTTCTGACACTGCTAGTGGAAGTTCTCAGTCCATATCACCTGCTCAGAGGTTTCATCTCCAGTAAAAAAAAGCTGTCATGAGATGCTAAACATTTCCTAAGTAGCACGAGGAAACTGCTCCCTCGCTGTAAACGTTGAAATTGTTCGCAATGAGACTCGCTGGACAAACAGTCATGAGCTGTCGCGGCTGGCGGGTCGGTCCTCTCAGCAGGCCTCGCAGAGGACCATCTGGCCATCTGGCCGCTACTGCGGAGGCTGAGAGCAGCTGAAAGAGCTGTGTGAGAATATGACAGATCTCCGGCCCCGCGATCGTAATCTGACAGGAAAATAGCACTCAAAGTGTAAAAAAAGGTCCCCCGGCAGTCTTTTTCTGGATGAGGTGGCGGGGCAGCGGGAAAATCGGAAACGGCCTCTTGGCTTGATATTATGTTTTTTTTTTGATAAACATCTCCAAGGGATCCTGCAGGTGTGATTGCCATTAATGCTTGTACGCTGTGTGTGTGTGCGTGTGTTATCAAGGCTCCTACAAACTCTTTCGTGCTTGCCATGTGTTACGCTGTCGTGGGAAATTATTTGTCAACAGGATGCAGATAGTGAGATGTTCTTCAAAGTGCACCGGACAGCCGAGTGAAGAGAGGAAGTGTGACGCAACCTGGGAGACAAAAAAGCTCGACATTTACACGCAACAATCTTTGATGCCAAAACCAACTCTGCAGCATTAGTTTCTGCTTTATTGGAGCTTTAATGTCCAACTATTTAAGTAACAAGACTCACGTTTTTCAAGTTCAGCGACGTGTTCCCTTTTCAGTACTGATGTTCAGCAAACGTGTCCCTCGCACGAGCCTGATGTGAGTTTGCATCATCTGACTGCCGTTATGAGCCACCGCGAGCAGCTGCACAGCAGACGAAGGACCTCGTAGCTCTGAAGGATGATGATGTGTCCCTGTCGACAGCCCATAATAAGCCTGCGTTGCGATGGATGCATGATGTGTCGGTGGTGTTAGAGCCATGATCTGTGTGTCACAGCTCTGCAAACGCTGCAGTTTCAATGTGATCTCCAAAACCTGTTCGCAAAAATGTATTCGAAAATTACATGGGAACTGGCGGTGGTTAACCACGCCCCTTGAGTGAACAACATGGCGGACCATGTGGGATTCTTGAGTGAACGTCTCTCCGCCATGTTGGATTTTTTGAGGGGGTTAGTATTGTATTCTTACAATTTAACATTGATTTCTCGTTAAAAATGCAATCATAACGCGTTTATTTTACATCGTTAGACTTCACAAAGTGTGTTTACGGGGTGCAGGTCCCCATTCACTTTGAATAGGGTGACGTCATCAGTTGCAGTCCGTATTTATTTCGTATGTATCACTACGAAATTTGTATGTTCAAGATTTTCGTATACATTTTAACGAACAGGTGTTGGAGATCAGGCTGGCAGTTTAGCTCTTGGCGGTTTCGATTGGAGAACAGGACGTGGAGCAAACTGCTGCCAGACAAAATTTTTGCCTCCATTTAATCCCTACTGTCTACGACTGTGCAGCTCATCAGACAAGTCCAGCAATTTACTCGTGCAACACAATATATTCTTAGTTATTGATCGCAAGTGTTGCTTTATCAGTAAGATAAAGCACCTCACTTCCAATTGAGGTTCTGTAAAAGTATAAATGTACTTCTGTACTACTTATATGGATGTAAATGTCCACTAGTGGGCAATGGTTATATGCAGCACCAAGCAACAGAACATCGTCATGATTAACACATCTTTGCTTTTTAATATTCATATGAATGTGAATGAATCGGAATCAATTAGACAAACAACATTCTGTTTGATAAAAGTCTTTAATATTATTTTCTGTTCGCTCCATCATGTTCCACACTCTTAAACCCCAAAACCTCCGTGTCTTTCTCACCAGACATTTTCTTCTGATTGCGTTTTCAGTTTTGTGCTGGAAGCTGCTGCAGTTCCAATGAGAAACACAGAGAAGAGATTGTTTACATCAGTGCTTCCAGTTTACTGTAACAACAGGATTTATCCTTCTGAATTAGATCAGCAGCTCACAACACTTAGAGAGGAAAAAAAAGAATACATTTAAACACCAAAAACCTAAATATACTCTCCCACACACACACCCACACACACACACACACACACACACACACACACACACACACACACACACACACACACACACACACACTTATATACACACGCACTCACACACAAGCACAGTCACTCATCTATTTTGATTGAGAACAACCACACAACTTACAGACACCAAAGTAACATTACAAAAATCAGAAAATATCTCAAAATATACAATTGTTATTTACAGCTCAAGTATACACCCTGTCACTCTTACTGTAGATACTCTGTGTGAATTTATCAGAATGTACATCAATATGTACAGATTACATACATTGTCTTAAACACTATATATATAACTATGGTTTGGTCACAGAAAGACTATTTGCACGGTTAAATAAATACACTATTATTATTATTGTTTTAATCACAGTAATTCAACTGAGTAAACCTCTACCAGTTGCATTAAAGGAATGACACTTGGACAAGACAACGAGACCCTGGAGTCTTTGTTTTTACAGTAATAATAAAATCAGATATCCACTGTGAAGAGTACTTCAACAGTGTTTAGGCCAGGGGAATAAAAAACAAAGGAATCCTGCTTCTTAGAGACGATATACAATGTTGATTGTGCTCCCTCCTAACGCTCTCATTTTATTATTGTGCTGAGTTTAGTTTCTTGTGAAGTTTGGAGTTCTTCTAAGTGTGCAGATACTCTGGTGACTCCCAGGAGGATGAAGGAATATGACCCATCAAGTTCATCCCCGCAGGCCTAATCTGAACTCATTGACTGGAGCTTGCTCCATTGTGCTCACTGTCCTGTGCTTCTACCGATTTGCTTCATCTTCAAGCCAGAGCAGGTGAGTACAGATGAAAACCTCCACCTGTACTCGGCGTTTATGTCAAAAGCCCATTGACCAAAAACGTCTGGTTTCTTGTACATGTTAACAAAGTATTTTTTCTGACTAAATAGGTTAATACCCAGCTGGGGCATGTTTACGTGTTCATTTATCCTGACACATTCAGGATGCAGAGCAACACATTTCCACGTTACAGATCCCCTCGGTGTTCTGTTGTTTTGTTTTAACAGTTGTTCACATAGTCATTGGCATTACTAACTCTTTTCTTCTTTGCTTATTATTTACAAAATGTGTGGCAACAGAACCTGAAGCAGTATTGAAGAACATACGATATCATCAGAGACAGGAGGGGCAGTAGATAATGTGGAGGTGTAACGGAATTATACGATCAATTACTTCAGTACACACAAAAGTACATATCACACAATATGTCACACCTACTACAGGCTGATGTACGAGCCATGAAACAGGTCACATGACCACATTTCAAAACAACAAATGGGGGTTATTCTTCATTATGTATGATAGGAAGGAGAAAACCAAATTAATTCACATCATAAGAGTAAACATTACAACTTCTTCAATGCTAAAATGACCTGATCTGCCAAACAAACAAGATTTTAGCAAAGTAGCTTGTGATACATAAGTATATTTGTGCCATTTTTGGATGTGCAGCCCTCTTCCTCTCTTTGCCAATACATTTCTGTTCAGCATTCTTAAGGGTAACAAAAAAGCCTTCATCAAAACTGTACATAACAAATTACTCCAGGGTCTCTAAGTTACTAAAGTGCTCAAGTCAATGAGACAAGACATCAGTCCAAACTCACCGCAGAGGAAAACTAACTGACAAAATCACCAGGCAAACCGACAACAGGGATGCTGTTCGGCCACCAAACGCTGTGTCTGACTGTGCTTGACGCGACATCTGTTGAGCCTGAAGTGTGCTTGTTGTCTCAGGGCGGAGAGACACTGGGTGTCTCCGCTGGCCAGCAGAGACACCCAGTGGTCAAGTCTGTATATTACCATTCATCCCAAACCTTTATATCACAGCACACACAGTACACCCCTAAACGTACAGGATCACACATTTAAAACATTAAAAAGGTTTTCACTCCTCAGTTCACAAAAATACAACAAAGTGTAAATTATAGTGCTCATGAAATGTCTCAGGGGGTCGAAGTTAGAGGAATGTAAAACAATTAAATCTTCCTCAGGTGGGATGACGTATGGATGAAGATTAATCCAAAGCGCTGCACGGAACTGGACCTTTTTATTTTATGCAATGTAACATCGGAGATCTATTTTTGTAGGACTGTAACGTTAAAACTCCTCATCTGTGTATTGCAGACTAATCAGCCGTGCGGGTTGAAAACAAGGTGCTCTCTTCCTCCTCCTCAACATGGACAGCAGCAACAGGATCTGTATCTATGGTGCGCGGCCACGGCTTCCCCAGGGCGACGCAGCTCTATTTTTACAGCGGCCGGGTCGCCAGGAGCTCTCATTCAGCGGCAGACAACACGCTGACGCGCACACGCACATGCACGTCTGCACGCATCAAACCAACAGACAGACGCCTGTGAAGCCTCCCTTGCCCGTCGCTGCACCTTCACTACCACCTCTGCACTTCCAAGGCGTCTACTTAAGTGGGATTGCTTAATTAAAAGGATTGATTCAAAAGGAAAAGCTTTGTCTAATGTCGCTCTGTGTAATGGCTCAGAGATGCTCTAAAACGATAACAGGACGCTGTGCTTCGGTGTTCACCAAGAAGAAATGATGAGGTGAAAGGCTTCCCCTCATTTTGCACTACTGTGGTGAATATACACAATTCACGGTGACATCTCAGACTATTGTACAACACATATGTATAATATTCTACATTAGTGGGAACAGTAGGGATAGAAGGAGATCAACGGTTTTACGAGGACTAACTGGTTATTATTGCTGATGCATGATAGGCACAATAAAGATGTAATGTGCTTGAAACACTGTTGACAGTATCAGAATCACTTATTAATTACTGTTATGGATGCATTTGTGATCATTTTGTTTTCTAAATGAGAGGTTTTCTCACACGGTGACGCAGAGCATGGAACTATTTTCCTCGTCTCAGTCTCCTTCCATCCCCGCGCGGAGCAATCCTCTACAACGAGAGAGACGATGAACTCCCACATCCAGAGACACGCATCTGTCTCAAACAATAACCTTCTCCACACTGGTGGACACACGGTTCAGCACCACGTGAAGCATTTCAGCGCTGCACACATCTTAACCTCGCCCATAGCTTGTGACAAACCAGCCCGTGCTGAAGCCCTCAGTGGACATTTCATTGCTGCCTCCGTTCTTGTATCAGTCCCTCTGTCTCTGCCCCTTTAATAAATTGGCGGATGGAAAGGGTTGTCAGATCTGGTGGGACTCTCATTTCAGGTGGCATTTGGCAGCACGGATCATATGGAGTGGAAGGTGACGAGTATTGGGGCAGAAGATAGGCAGGAAAGAGGGACTCAGCTCTGGCGGGTTAAGGTGTGAAGAACGCTGCAACAACCGGCAGTGAATTTTCTCTCCCTTTTTGACTTTTTCTGTTCCTCCCTGACCTCCCCTGTCTCCCTCTCCCCGAGCAGGCCTGGGGGTTTAACAGGCGGGAGGATCTCTGTGCTCAATGGATCATAGCTCAGACTCGGGCGAGCCGATGTTCTGGTAGCCCGTCTTAGTGCTGGTGCCGTAGTTGGTGTTGATCATCTCCTGGGCGCCGCCGGGGCCCAGGTAGGCGCGTGGGGCCGGCATCGGGGAAGGAGCCTCGCTGGGGTTCTTGTTGAGGATGAAGCGTTGCTCGTCCTGCTCTTCCAGGTTGGAGATTTCCTTCATCATGCCTTTACGGTAGGAGACGGACAGCTTGTTGGAGCCGTCCGAGATCAGGTTGAAGTGGCGGACAATGAAGACGAGGGGTAAAGGCAGCATTGCCGCCACGATGAGGGAGTAGGCCATGGCTAAAGCCCAGGGAGGGTAGCTGTGGAAACGCTCTGCGCCCTGGCAAACAAAGAGTGCAGAGAGGATAGCATGAAGAAACAGAACAAGAAGTATAAAACAATCACACCAGTCTGGTTGCGTGTTCATCCTTTGTTTATGTCCTTTCTCAATCATCTTCTCCCCAGGTGTAAACACACGTGAACACTAACCTCGGCCTCCACCCAGGCGTTGTATCCCGCCGGACTGATGGCCATCTCGACGACTGTGGCGATAATCAGAACCACCAACACCGCTGGCGACACGTATCTCCACATATAGTAATAGAATGAGTATGGCCTGAAACCAAGCATGTCCTCCAGGTCCTGCATGAACCTGTGAAAGAAAGAGAAAACAAGATTAAAACTTAAACCTTGGTCACCTGGTGACTGGTTGATTGTGAAAGGCTGTAAGGGCTTGAAATGTCGTGAATAGAAATGGGGTCCGGGAGCGTTCTATTCTTTGGCCCTGTCGCATCGTTAGCATGTTAGAGGGCTCTCTCAGACATTTTGGCGAAAGAGATGACAGCGCTAACAGTGTAAACCCAGAGGGGAACCTGAAGAGTGGTGCTGCGCTTGCCATGCATGCTCGCAGGCGTCTATTTAAGAAGAAGCTCCAGTAACGACACAACGGTTGTCTGCTGCTATATTATTGGTAAGAAAGTTGGACGCCTTAATTACCTCACTTCACTCACCTTTTAGCATGTTAGCATGCTAACATCTCTAGCTCAAACCAAAGGCACAGCTGAGGCTGATGGGAATGACATGTGCTTCGCAGGCCTCATGCTTTGAGCTGCTAGCGTGGATCGAATTATTGAAATATCGGTGAACTTTTCTTTTGAATGCAAAGGTCCAGGCACAATGGGGGTTGTAAAGCCCCCAGTCTCCCACTTCTGATAAGGGGCTATATAAAGAAAAAGTGACTTGAATTAAGGATTAAGTGATATGTGGCATATGTACACATATATATGCAGACAGAGAGAGATTTGAAACATGTACCAATTGTCTACATACGGCCTTCAAATTATTTTTTTTATCCAAATATGGCTGCGTCTACACATCCAGTCAGGTCACCTCTTAGTGCCATAGATCCAGGCCACAGAGATGTTCTCCAGGATCACCACCACAGTGAGCGGCAAACCAGCGGAGTAGTCGTCAAACATGGTGACAAAGTAGTTCCCTGAACGCTGCACAAACAGCAAGCCTAGCAGGAAGGCTATGATGCAGCAACCCACTAAGAAAAAGATGGAGAAGACATCCAGTGAGAATCACAAGCACTTCACTTTTATGCACGAGATACTTTAAGTGTGATAACAGTCAACTCACCACACAGGATCTCTTTGCGGATCTTGAAAGCATCCAGAATGG
The DNA here is from genome assembly GCF_964276395.1 of Gasterosteus aculeatus. Lineage (NCBI taxonomy): Eukaryota > Metazoa > Chordata > Actinopteri > Perciformes > Gasterosteidae > Gasterosteus > Gasterosteus aculeatus. Next base: position 11,806,236 of record NC_135689.1, on the reverse strand, counting down.
GTGTGGTGATCCCAGTCATGGTGCCGATCATGCTTCCCAGGCCCAAGTTAATCAGCATGAAGAAGAACATGACAGACCAGAAGGGACTGGCAGGAAAATGCGTCATAGCCTCCGTGAAGGCGATGAATGCCAGACCGGTGCCCTGCACCGACTGAAAGAGAGGGAGGCGGGGGTCAAAAGTGTCAGGATGTAAATGAGTACTCCCTGGTGGAAAACCAACCGAATAACATCCATTTCCAGAGTGATGAATTAGTGCAGCCCCTCAAGGTACAGAGACACTTTAAGTGAGGAGATTAGCACAGAACATTAGGCTAAAACCTCCAAAAACACTAAAGACAAGAAGAGTCTGAATGACGATGTCCTAACAACATTCTTGGGACCTCTTAATTATCTTTGCAGAAATGGATGATGAACAGAGTTCAAAATACGTGCAGTCTTGTGCATTTTTTCTGCTAAGTGGTCAATGTGTCTGTGGAATACTACTCTATGAAAAACCGACTTGGTAGAGAAAACCGGGGCTGCAACTATTATCAAGTGTAAAATTGTTTACGCTTTTTTATCTGATTAAGAGGTTTAATTTGCTAATGACAACTGTAACATATTCAAATTGTTTACTGAACAATTAACCAATTGATCATTGATAATTTGATTCATTTTTAAACGTAATTCTTTGCAGCTCTAGAGGATTGTGCTTTGATTAACATCCTGGTATTTTTTACCTCCCGTCTTTTTGAATTTTTCAACATCAAGACAAATTGTCCTGAATCACCACCCACCACAAAACTCAACAATCACACTCCTTTCAGCTTGGGAATTCTCCTCCTCTGACCTTGTTGAGTTCGTCCTCCAGGAGACAGGCGTCCAGGCCCAGTTGTCCAAAGCTGTCCTCCTTCACCGTCTTAATGACAGTGTACATCTCTGCATAGTCCACGGTGGACAGGTGGGAGAAGTTGATGTGGGGAGGGATGAGCGCGTTGCTCAGCACACCTGTGTTTAAAAAGCCCAGAATCTTCTCTGCATTACTGCACATAGGAAATAGGAGACGTGGAGAAGGAGGGCGAGTTAGTAACGGTTTTTGAAGAAAAGAAAGATTGGTCAGGTGGCCCTTGATGTACGACACACTCACTCGACGACACACTTCTCGTTCATGACATTGGCCTTGAACCCAAGGACAGCAAACACAACTAAAGTGGCCAAGATGGAGGTCACGAAGTTGATGGTGGAAACCAGTGCTGCATCAAAGTGGCAGTTGTTGTCTCGCTTGTTGTAGCTGGAGAAAGCAATGACGCCTCCAAAGCCCAGACCCAGAGCAAAAAAGACCTGCGTGGCTGCTTCTCTCCACACCTGCGGCTCCAACATCTTTTCCAACTAGAGGCAAGAGAGAATAAAACATGTCATATTTAACTATCTTTGAATTACCTTGAATCTTGCTGTTATATATTTGAATTCTGCCTCTTTTAACACTGGACTGCTATAACGCAACAAGTTTAAAAACATTTGGAGTTGAATGAATATTTTCGAAAGGAATGTTGCATGATAATATTGAACAAATGGCAAAGTGCAGGTTAAAATTTTCCATGCAACTATATATATTCCCCACTAGAGGGGGACATCCACCCAACACGTAACAATATTGATGACATTTACGCCTGATTGGATCTGACCATCAACCACTCACGGCTGAGCAGCTTGCATAGTCAAAGTGTCACTCATGTTACATATCTGTTTAACTACCAGTCTGTGAATAAGTGATCAGGACAAAGACAGCTACCAGCTTTCCTTTTCCCCTCTGTCACACCCTCCACTCCACCATTGCACAACAACATGTGTTATTATCCAGAAAATCCCAATTCTGCGGAGGTGTCATTGTTTTAGAGTGGTCAACGTTTTTGTTTGATCCATTTGTCTCACCTTTGGTGTGAACATGTGAGCAATGCCGTCCACTGCGCCCTTTAGCATCAACCCTCTCACCAAGAAACAGAAGAGCACCACGTACGGGAACAGAGAGCTGAAGTACATCACCTGAGAGAGAGAGAGAGAGAATCCATCACACTGTGTTGCCATGGACACGCTTTTCTGAGGCCTCACACATGGAAAAAACGGCACCAGCAAACACACAGATACACACACAAAGACACATTACTGCTTTGTGTTTGCTTGGCTCTGAATCTGTTAAAGCCTCTCTGGGAACCGTCACCTTATCGTGGTGGAGAGGTTTGTGTGTCCCTATGAACCTGAGGGCTGTGTTGTCGGGAGCCTTGTGCTCCTGGTAGGGTTACCCTTGGCAAAGTGGTCTCAGGCGAGGGGCCAGACTAAGAATGGTTCAAGATCCCCATGAAAAAACGGAAGAGGGAAGGAGTTACCCGGCCCGGAGGAAGCCCGGGGCCCCCATTTGGAGCCAGGCCCAGATGGAGGGCCCGACAGCGAGCGTCTGGTGGCCGGGTTTACCGCGGAGCCCGGCCGGGCACAGCCCGAAGGAGTGACGCGGCAGCCCAACACTCTACTCCCCATGGGCTCACCACCTGTGGGGGAAACCGATGGGGTCGGGTGCGCTGCTACAAGGGTGGCAGTGACAGTGGGGGGTCTAGACGGAACAGACCTGGGCGGCAGATGCTGGCTCTGGGGACGTGGAACGTAACCTCTCTGGGGGGGAAGGAGCCGGAGCTTGTGCGGGAGGTGGAGCGTTATCAGTTGGATCTGGTGGGGCTTACCTCTACGCACAGCCTCGGCTCTGGAACCAAACTCCTGGATAGGGGGTGGACTCTATTCTACTCCGGAGTGGCCCATGGTGTGAGGCGCCAGGCGGGTGTGGGGATACTCATAAGTCCCCGGCTGAGTGCTGCTACATTGGAGTTTACCCCAGTGGACAAAAGGGTCGCCTCCCTACGCCTTCGGGTGGTGGGGGGGAAAACTCTGACTGTTGTCTGTGCATATGCACCAAACAGCAGCTCAGAGTATTCGGCCTTTTTGGAGACCCTGAATGGAGTCCTGCATGGGGCTCCTGTAGGGGACTCCATAGTCCTACTGGGAGACTTCAATGCGCACGTGGGCGACGATGGAGATAACTGGAGAGGCGTGATTGGGAGGAATGGCCTCCCTGATCTGAACCCGAGCGGGTGTTTGTTACTGGACTTCTGTGCTAGCCACGGATTGTCCATAACAAACACCATGTTCGAACATAAGGATGTTCATAAGTGTACGTGGTACCAGAGCACCCTAGGCCAAAGATCAATGATCGATTTTGTAATCGTATCGTCTGATCTGAGGCCGCATGTTCTGGACACTCGGGTAAAGAGAGGGGCAGAGCTGTCAACTGATCACCATCTGGTTGTGAGCTGGGTCAGAGGATGGGGGAAGACTCGGGACAGACCCGGTAAACCCAAGCGTGTAGTGAGGGTGAACTGGGAACGTCTGGAGGAGGCCCCGGTCCAAAAGATTTTCAACTCACACCTCCGGCGGAGCTTCTCTCACATTCCTGTGGAGGTAGGGGACATTGAACCAGAGTGGTCTATGTTCAAAACCTCCATTGCTGAAGCCGCGGCGGTGAGTTGTGGCCTCAAGGTCTTAGGTGCATCAAGGGGCGGTAACCCTCGAACTCCGTGGTGGACACCGGTGGTCAGGGAAGCCGTCCGACTGAAGAAGGAGGCCTTCCGGGTTATGATATCCGGTGGGACTCCAGAGGCAGTTGCAGTGTACCGACAGGCTCGAAGGGCAGCAGCCTCTGCCGTGATGGAGGCAAAGCAGCGAGTATGGGAGGAGTTCGGGGTAACTATGGAGAAGGACTTTCGGTCGGCACCAAAGTGTTTTTGGAAGACCATCCGGCACCTCAGGAGGGGGAAACGGGGAACCATCCAAGCTGTGTACAGTAAGGATGGCACCCTGTTGACCGCGACTGAGGAGGTTATCGGGCGGTGGAAGGAACACTTTGAGGAACTCCTGAATCCAACTACTACGCCCTCTGTGGTGGAGGCGGAGCTGGAGGCGGAGGAGGGATCATCGTCAATTAGCCTGGTGGAAGTCACTGAGGTAGTCAAACAACTCCGCAGTGGCAAAGCCCCGGGGATTGATGAGATCCGTCCAGAGATGCTAAAGGCAATGGGTGTTGGGGGGTTGTCTTGGATGACACGCCTCTTCAACATTGCGTGGAAGTCTGGGACAGTGCCAAAAGAGTGGCAGATCGGGGTGGTGGTACCCCTCTTTAAAAAGGGGGACCAGAGAGTGTGTGCCAATTACAGGGGTATCACACTACTCAGCCTCCCGGGTAAAGTCTACTCTAAGGTGCTGGAAAGGAGGGTTCGGCCGATAGTCGAACCAAGGATTGAAGAGGAACAATGCGGTTTTCGTCCTGGTCGTGGAACAACGGACCAGCTCTTCACTCTTTCCAGGATCATAGAGGGGGCTTGGGAGTATGCTCAACCAGTCTACATGTGTTTTGTGGACTTGGAGAAGGCGTATGACCGGGTCCCCCGAGAGATACTGTGGGAGGTGCTGCGGGAGTACGGGGTGAGGGGGTCCTTGCTTGGGGCCATCCAATCCTTGTACGCCCAAAGCGAGAGCTGTGTTCGGGTGCTCGGCAGTAAGTCGAAGGCGTTTCCGGTTGGGGTTGGCCTTCGCCAGGGCTGCGCCTTGTCACCAATCTTGTTTGTGGTCTTCATGGACAGGATATCGAGGCGTAGTCGGGGGGAGGAGGGTCTACAGTTCGGGGGGCTGCGGATCTCATCGCTGCTTTTTGCAGATGATGTGGTCCTGATGGCATCTTCCGTCTGTGACCTCCAACTCTCACTGGAGCGTTTCGCAGTCGAGTGTGAAGCGGTCGGGATGAGGATTAGCACCTCTAAATCTGAGGCCATGGTTCTCAGCAGGAAACCGATGGATTGCCTACTCCAGGTAGGGAATGTGTCCTTACCCCAAGTGAAGGAGTTCAAGTACCTTGGGGTCTTGTTCACGAGTGAGGGGAAGATGGAGTGTGAGTTTGGCCGGAGAATCGGAGCAGCGGGGGCGGTATTGCACTCGCTTTACCGCACCGTTGTGACGAAAAGAGAGCTGAGCCGGAAGGCAAAGCTCTCGATCTACCGGTCAATCTTCGTTCCTACCCTCACCTATGGTCATGAAGGATGGGTCATGACCGAAAGAACTAGGTCACGGGTACAAGCGGCCGAAATGGGTTTCCTCAGGAGAGTGGCTGGCGTCTCCCTTAGGGATAGGGTGAGAAGCTCAGCCATTCGCGAGGAGCTCGGAGTAGAGCCGCTGCTCCTTTGCGTCGAAAGGAGCCAGTTGAGGTGGTTTGGGCATCTGGTGAGGATGCCCCCTGGGCGCCTCCCTAGGGAGGTGTTTCAGGCACGGCCAGCTGGGAAGAGGCCCCGGGGAAGACCCAGGACTAGGTGGAGAGATTATATCTCTGCACTGGCCTGGGAACGCCTTGGGATCCCCCAGTCAGAGCTGGTAGATGTGGCCCGGGAAAGGGAAGTTTGGGGTCCCCTGCTGGAGCTGTTGCCCCCGCGACCCGACCCCGGATAAGCGGTTGAAGATGGATGGATGGATGGATGGATGAATCTGTTAAATCTGAGCAAATGTTGAGAGACGCCTTTAGGTTGGTAGAGACGGGTAAAAAATCCTTCCTACATCATTTTGGTGAATCATTGCAGTAATCTGACAACGCTCATTGAATTACGACATTTAGTTTTTTTTACAAAAGACTTGATCCTTAATGTTGCACTGTGGTGTACGACTCACTCTTTGGAGATTACAGGATGTAAAAATATACATATTCCATCTTCATTCTGAGAAGGTCTTTGCTTGGTTCAGTTTAAGCTTATTAATGTTGCCTTTGTCTCTCTTCCATGACATAGATGAGATCCCAAAATAGGCGAGTGCTTTCACAAGGCTTTAGAATCTCACCTTTCACTGACGAGCGTTGGCAAAGAGAATAAAAGACTCACTGATGATAGAGGGCTTTTTAAATGCATTGTTAAGTTGTTAAAACAATGCATCCTTTATATGTTGCAACCTCTGCTTCTTCTGTGAGACCTCGTACCTTCCCAGAGGACTGGATGCCCTTGATGACAGCCAGGCAGACCAAGATCCAAGCCACCAGCAGGGAAAGGACCATCTTCCAGTTCAGGCCGCCCGTGTCGTCGATGCTGCTGGTGATGTTGAGGGTCTGCCGGTACCAGAAGTAAGTGGTGGCCGAGCTCTTCTCACACTCGGGCTCCACGACTACAACACAGTCACATAAACATTGCTGCGACAGTGGAGATCCGGCAAATACACATGAACGTCCAATTTCATCATAAGAGGTACGGAAAACGTTATTTTAATTATTTGCTGGTGTTGATGGTGGCAGGGAGCCGCAAACTAAAGACACACCTCTTCAGACTTTACCTGGACTGAAAAACACTAAACAAATTGGGATGTAATGTAATAAAGAAGTAGAGTGTATTTTGCTTCATTAAAAATAGCTCTGTCATGATTTCTTTTAATATGACTGTCAGCTGAAGAATATAAATAGTACGGTGCACAGCAGGCACAAAAGTTCCTAATGGATTGTTGTTGTTATTGGTTCTTCATCACTGATGCATTCATGTGTAAGAATTGTATTTATGTTGACTTTTAGCCAATTGCTGTATGCATAACTCATAAGCATAATTGTCTTCTTGTATAACAGTAATTATAGAGTAATGTGTGTCTGTTGTTAAGTCAAAGCCCAATTGATACAACATAAACCACTAGGCCTTGTTATTTCATACTGACCCTGATTTCTAGAAAACTCTTGAAATAAGTCCATTCATGTTGGGGAAGAATTTATATCATCAATTATTTGTTGCCCTTTTCAGTATCGATAATTGACAAAAATCGACCTGCTACTGTGGAGAACATGTTGTGGTGTGTTTTGAATGTAAACTAATTCTTGTTCACATCCATTTTCAGTACCTCACAATCTGCCTTTCTCACAAATTGCTGTGTCCCTTGAAGTATTACCGCCATATGGTGAAATATTGTGATATCATTTGAAGGACTATACATGGCTTGCACGAGTGAGTGTGCATCTTCATCTTCACGTCCGTGCACAACCACAGGAAATGCAAAATATGACCGACTTCGTAGTGCCACTAGTCAATAACTCTCTTTGATCTACAAAGTAACAAAGGCCTGTAACTGTCCGCTCACGTAAATGACAAGTGCTTCTTAACCGTACTGACTAACTGTGCTTTACTGTGCGTAGCTCAACTGAATCCTGTAAGACGCTGCACAGCATCCCCGGAGCATTTATTATCATAAGCACAGTCGACATCCTGCCCTCTACTGTTAAGCTGATGCCCTTTACTTTGGCAGAACCACAGGCTGCCAGCCATTTGTGGCGCTGACCATCCGGGTCACACCGTGTGACGGGCCCGCCCAATGGGGCGGCTCTGTAAGATGACGTGCAGGGACCTCCCGCCTATAGAGACGGCAGAAACGCTTCTCTGTTCGCCTGCAGAGGCACTGCTGCTTCACTGCAGAGACACAGCGAGGCAAGCTGTTTGAATGCAAAGACACAGGTTCTGCAGCTCAAGGCACCGCCCTGCGTAGCGCCGGCAGCTCCGTGTGCGCCTTCTGTTCTGGTTTTGTCTTGCAGGCAGTATTTTGTCCTGTAACTTTTGTCAAAGGCTTCACAATGGAAAGCTCTTCAGTATTAGCACTCGTGTTGTAGTCTCTGTCATAGCTGCAGCTGTGTTGTGCGCCCTGCCTTGCGTTTTGCACTCACTGGCTTGGGTTCCATTTATGCGGATGGGGCATTCAGCCCAAGGCAGTGGATACTGGAAAGACTGGAAGAAATAGAAGATGCTCCAGCCGATAATCACGTTATAGTAGAGGCCCACGAAACCGCAAACCTGGAGCAAGAAATGAGAGAAAAAGGCAATATTTATCACTCCTGAAAAACCATAACTGCCTCACAAAAACAAACGCACAAACAGCGCGGTGGACAGAAAACACGCAGCTTGTCGAGGTGAACGTCTCCTCTCGAGTTAGAGCACACACGCCGAGCACACAGCTTAAGTGGATGAATTATTGAGCTGTTTGCTCTCAGCAGCAATCGCTGTGGTCCTCAATGAGAAGGTATTTATAGCTGCTGAATCTCCCTCTGCCACATCCAGGCTGCCACACGCCCAACTGCGCCAGGACAGGCCCCTCCCTCCCCTCCTTGGCACTGGACTGATAAAAATCGTAATCAAAGGGACGGAATAACAAAGAAACACTGACGCATTCAATCACGGACTGTCTGGGGCCGATGACGCCGACGCGATGGGAGTGTGATGGGTTACTACTCCTGCAGATGATTGGGACAGATTATGACGGTGATCTACGCTGGTCTTTGCATGCTACTCGATGTAAAACGTCGGGAGGAAGCGATAGACGGAGGCAGAGGGAGTGCTGCAGCACGTTTTTGGTTTCTGCACACGACCCATCTGACTCAAGTAGGGAAGATGAGCAAGTTACCATTTCAGACAGAACACTTATTCAATAACAAGACGCTGGTGTTTCAGGGTTTCACCTATATATTGACGTGGTGAATGGAGTAGAGAGGGTGCGCTGGGAGCCACAAAGTTGGCGGTTTGAGCCCCGGCTGCTCCCTGTCTCATATTGAAGTGTCCCTGAGCAAGACACCTAACCGCTAATTGCTCCCCGGGCAATAATGTAAAAAGCCATGGGTTAAAAATGCAATGTAAGTCGCTTTGGATAAAAGCGTCAGCTAAATGACCTGTAATATATTTATATAGATTTCACTTGTCGTGGTGGAAAAAGCATCACAATACACCAGAAACTTCTCCATCTTTACTTCTGCTAAATCAAATTCCCCACTGGACATTTTCCCCACCTGATTAAATGGTTTTAAATGAAGCTCTGTTGAGGCATGTTGTAAAGTGCAACCAGTATTGAACCGTTTGATGGGCTCTTTTGCGCTCACCATCAGACTGGAAACCCCGATGCCTCCGAGCTGTGGGTAGACATAGTTCCACACCCCGATGCTCCCACGCCTGATCCTCTGACCCACTGCCAGCTCCAGGAAGAAGAGGGGGATGCCGATGAGGAGGAGCAGAATAAAGTAGGGCACCAGGTATGCACCTGAGACAGAGGAGGGACAGATGGACTCATTGGGGGATCACAGTGTTTAAAAGCCATGTATAGTGAAAGACAAAAGCTCATTGTAAAACAGAGGAGTCCATTCTCCTCATTGTCCATGCGTCTCTTCCTGCCTCCTCTCGCACACGTTTCATCTTTTATTGCAGGAGGAATAATGGCACTCAAACAGAACAAGTCACGTCCAGTCTGTCCTGCTTACGTCAGGACATGAAGGGGCGCCATGGAGACAAACCGTCCACAGCCGGAGAGGACGGGCTCATTATGACGGACAGCTTAGGAGGAGCAGCCTGTTGCCAAGCTGAAAACAAATGACGCTGGACTCGATCAAAAATACTGATCATCTGGTGAGTGGCTTTTAGAGCGAGCAGCAGGCAAATCAAACAAAGAGGCAGTGTTGTGTCACAGAGGGGAACTGGCTTCTGTGTTGCTGCCTACTTTCACTGATGTCTATTCTGAGCAGGACTCAGGAAATCAAACGTCATCAAAGCATCAGGACCAGCTCACTACGGTTATCTTGAGGATCGTGCTGTTGTTATTTTAGCTGCACGTTGTGGTTCTCTAGATTCCGACGGCTAAAATATATTCTCAATGAAAGTATTCATTGTACAATCTTCATTTCATTCAAGAATACCGTGAATTACAAGTTAACTTCAGGCTCGGGGATAAAGATCTGAGGTGGATTATAACCTGCGGTGGAGCAGCTGCACATGCTTTCAGAATGATTGGTTCTATGACTTGTTTAATTTCTTACTTTCCATAGCAAATGTGTATATGTTTAGCTGTGGTAATCTGTGCAATTTAACTTTATTTCTGTTTCCTTGTTTTTGTTTGATTACCTCCTTGATTGGTTCATTGTGGAACAAGGAAAGATATAAAAAGTCTGAGACAAAACCATCGACTGGTCAAAATCCTCAAGTTTTCTGAGCGCATTTATTTATTACTCTGTTCAAATAGACCCTTTAACATTGGACTTGATGTTGTAATGCTTCATCATAGTGGTCTTCATCACATCTTCATAAAGAACATAAGTTGTCCTGAAAAAACATTTTATGTTTTCAGACCTTCTCCTTCTGCGGAAAAGACAAAAATGGACAATTACGTTATTAAATTCCACCAGGAAACACGAGCAAGATGCTACACGCTAATTCCTCAAAGTGCGCATCAGTAGGTGAGGATAAATGTCTTCATTGCTCCACTGACACAAACCCGGTTGGATGACGAGGATCATACGTCTGTTTCTTAGTTTGACGGTTTTATTTTTTTGTGAAATATAAAACTATATATTTTGTGATGGAGGTTTGTGATAAAGGAAAATAATATAAACCTTCAATGGACTAGAATTGACTGGTAATGATAAAGGATTGACAAGAGATGGAGACAGCTTGTCCTCATCTCTGGAACAAGCCAAGATAGTACAACACCTCCCACAGGGTCAAAATCCAGCAGCAGACGCACACTCATTGTTGCACGCACTCCGGTCAATACGCTTCAGCTTTGTTAGGTCATGCATCTCGAATACCATCTTTAAAACACACACCTCCTACTCGAGGTAGAACCAACACTGTCTGAAAGCCGAGGAAATCCGAATCTACTCCTCCACTTCCTCCACCTTGGCCTTTACCTCCTCACCATCTCACCACAAAACCAGTAAATGATAATACCAAAGAGAAAGGCTGAAAACCTGCAAGAAACGCAACTAAAGACGCAACAGGAGTATCGTGCGCCGTTTGGCAGGAACCCCCCAATGTGACCTTGTGTTGATGGTGGAAAACATCTCGTCGTTTAGCTGCTGACATTACGAGTCTAAAACCCGCTGAAGAGGTTGCCTCTCTCACTCGGGCGATTAGTTGGCAGTTTTGTTGACAGGGTGTAATTTGTCAAAGACGGGCAGATGGTTAATGGCTCCGAATAATGTTGAAGGTCTGTCCTTGCGGTGTTGAGATGTTGTGGCAATTTGTAGCAGTATAACCTTTTAAATGCAGTTAAAACTGAACAACTGTTGGTTTACCGACATCAGTACTAAAGTACATTCAAGCCAGGCGTAAACATTCAGTAAAAAGCCCCCAAAAAAGCTGGTTTAAGGGGCATTTCTGGGCCCCGATTTTACACTATGGACAAGAAACAAACCTCTTTAAACTAAAGTATAAAAATCTATATTGTTACATCCTACTAAGGGAACAACTCCCATCTGGACTCATTTTATCGAGGATTTTACCTGAAGAAATAAACAACGGCATACGGCATTGATTCAACACAGCATTTCTTTGTTAGTAATTACGCAGCACCCTGTGGGGGAGCGACACATGTTCCTCATCGGAACAAACATCCAAACCCAGACGTGTTTCAGTACTTTGCACATTGGAGCGCCTGTTTCCGCGATTAAGAGCGGCGATATGCACCAAGTTCACACACGTCCACCTACCTCCTCCGTTTTTCTGGCACAGGTAAGGAAACCTCCAGACATTACCCAGGCCCACGGAGAAGCCCACCTGGGCAAGGATGTACTCCAGCTTGTTGTTCCAGGCCGGTCGACCGTCCTCTGCGTCCGGGTCAGGGGAGGGTATCAGGGCCTTTACTGGAGCAGTAGAGCCGGGACTCAGACCCATACTCATCTGGCTGCTCTTGTAGTCCATGGGGTGCTCCAGGGACAGCAGGTCGGCCACCGACTCGGTGACAGGCTCATTGCTGTGCTCCCTCTGGGTCACCTTGGTGTTCTTTGGCATGGCTGCAACCCCGAAGCGCCTTCGGCTTGAAGGTAGAGGAGGAGGCAAGGAAAGAGGTGTCTGACTGGAAGAAGATTCGGAGGAGCGGGAAAATAAAGTTGTGCTTTTTTCCTTCAATCTGTGAGGAGAAATATTGGAGACAAACAGGAAATGTTGGAAATGTTATAATAATCAAACTTAAGTCATACAGTTTAAAGGTGGTATTTATTTAGACATTAAATTTCAAAGTTGTCTAATATTTTTTGAATTAGCTTTTTGAGTCATGTGAGCAGCATGAACAGCATGAAAGGTCTGTCTGTGGGAGAGCTGGTCTCAGAACAATGTAGAGCTATAAAACTAAAGCCTTTAAGCACATGTTTCCTGGTATATTAAGTTCTGTCTCATCACACAGCCTTACAGTCTTGTTGTTAGATTGTTTTAAGATGCCAGAGGCTGTGGAGAAGAATCCAAGACTCCAGTGCTCCTGAAAAGAAACAAGCTGTCTGGAAAGTTTCTCTCAAAGTTCTCGGGAATGTGTAAGCTTTTCAGAGGCCTCCTGCAAATCCAGTCAGCTAATAATCCTGTGTGCATATAACAACACGGCTTAAGGGCCGGTGTGTCGGAATGAGTATGAGACAAGTTGGTTAACCCCCCAGATCCAGAGACAACACGTCCAGGGATAGAAAGAGTACTCCAGCAGCTTAAGCATTACACTATGCACCTTGTCAGATTCAAGAACGACAGTTTAAAAAGCAGAATCAATTATTACACTAACATTTTCTTCTTTATCCACAATGCTCTAACAAAATGCGTAGAGAGTCAGGTCTGTAACGTGGATTAAAGTATCTCCTAAGCTAATTCCAGGGAAACGTATCCTCCTTCTGGGGCTTTTTTCACATTTACAGTCCCAAGACCAGACTTCAGTTTCCTTTAAATAAATTGTATTTTCTGGGTGGAAAAGCCTCTTTGCTCTTTAACGATGTTACCGGAATTGGTCTTTATTTCCACCCGTGCTATAAAGCACACTGGGAAACCCTGTGAACAATGGAGGACTAGGGCCTGGACTCTGAGCCCTCCAGCCGACCACGGCAGCAACACGCATTCCTCCACAGTGGCGCTGAGCCGCTGCAGTCACGACACGCCGCCGAGGAGCGGCGCTCGACAGATCTCCGAACAGTAGTGACCTTTCCCACAGTAGTCTACACAATGCTGAGTCATCGCTGAACACTCTGGATTTGGTGTGAAGCGATGATGTTTGCAAACAACATTTTTTGGGCGAGATGCTGAGTTTGGGGGATTGTGGAGCTCTGACAGTCCGCTCACGCAAGGATTTCCTCCGCTTTTTCTAAGAATGGAAAAACTGGCCATTGGTCAGGGAGATGGTGGCCCTACCTGCAAATGGGCGGTTATAGTTTCTAGTTCTGACTTTTTAATCTTGTTGCAATGTTGATGCAGAAATACACCAGCAACTTTCAGAGTTTCACATAATGTGCTGACACGGATTGCACATACAGAACTGAGGGAAACAGTATAGTAACATTAGAGAGGTTTTTATTTTTTAAGGATACGGAGGAGAAAATGCATGATGGATAAACCAAGAAAACAATAATGCAAAGGAAAAGATGCTGCAGATACTAAAAGATATTCAAACGTCAAAACAATGGGAGTGTTGGACCTCAACCTCTGAGGGCAACATGTGCAGTCAAATCAGGCAGATGTGTGAATCCACTCTTCTTGTAACATATTTTATAATTCTCTGTTGACTGTTTGGTGTTGATGACAGAACAGGTTCTCTGTTTCTCATGCAACGATCCACTCGACTTTTATCTCTTCTGGTTGCTAAGCAATGGCTCTTCCTGCAAAATTGAAATCCCATCCCTTCAGCGTGATTGGTCGCCTCTGTGGGAACTATTGGACGGTCAATCTGGCGGCCATTACAGGCAGAAAAGTCATTTTAGGGTTTGTACAAATGCCACTTAGTAATAATGAATTAACTCCCCCCACTGAGACTTGAACCTGAACAACACAAGGATCCTGAAAGGTTCAAACCAGCACCTTCATGACGCCTTCCAGGCATCCTTCACCAACACACAGCCTCACATCCAGCTCAGGGACCGGATGCCTCGTCAAGGTCAAACGAATCACGTAAGAAAAGCGATGCAGAAACGCAAACAACACCAGTGAAAGTCCGCAGGTGGTGGGCAGGCGCGCAGAATGCGTCACGCACGAGTGAAATTTGGACACCCGTGGCGCGGCGGCGTCAAACGCGGAAGATTAATGACCGACGTTCATCCTCAATCCCCATCTGTCAGGTGATGAGGATCATCTCTGTCCAGTAAAACGTTCGTCTCGTGGGTGGGCGGGCAGCCATCGCCAGTTAGTCAAACGCGGTTTAGTTGACACATTAAAGCTCACGTATCTAGATGCAATCAACCGGTGAAAACGGATAAGATGACGTTTAATCTCACCGTGTGCGTGATGCGCAGAGCGGCTTGTAACGTCCGAGTCAGCGTGACAGGATGGATCCGAAGGTGGCGCACGATGCCTTCAGTCGGCCGCTGTGTCTGCACACAACATCTCCGAGCGCGCACCGATCCGCTTGCAGTCCAACGGGGCGCACGGTGCGTAAATTCAGTCTGACGCAGGAGCTCCACGCCTGCCGCAAGTTCGGTTGCTTTAACAACACTAACTTGCGCCGGTTAAGGATTTTATTGCAACCCGGTAACAGAAGCGGGTCTGCAGCTCTGCAGATTAGCTGCCCACCCCTTTGGCTTCCACGTGCTTATTGCTGTTGTGGGATAAATGAGCTCCCCATAGTAGGGAGAAATTAGCATGGCAAGTCACGACGACGTCTGACGCAGGTTTGACTCACCGACTCGTGCGCACGTCAGCAGTTGATCCAGAAAGGGGGGAAAAAAACATCTGCAGTGTTCCCAGGACGATAATAAGACAATCACGTGTATCATCAAATCATGTACATCAAACAAACTGATTTGATACGGTATCCTGCTTGCGCAAAAGAGCTTTTGGAGTGATGAGAATGATTATTATTTTTAATTATAATTATTGTTAATTGTAGAAGTATAGACTTCTCAGTTAATCTTCACATTGAGATAGATAGATGGATGGATGGATATATCCTGACACAGTTTACCTCAATTACAGAGTCAATGCTTCACGTTAATTGGTTTGTAATCATTTATTGTGTTAATATGTGACATTGTCGTTTTTCTTTCTGGTCAACTGAAGCAAACTTGACATTTTTGCCATGTTTGCTTGTTTTCACCACAGACACTGATGAACCGAGTAGTTTGCTTACTTTTTTCCTCCTTTTTTAGGTTTTTGACCTCATGCATGCAATTGTTTTTTAGACAAAACTGGGTTTTGTCAATGCTGGTTGCGTTTGATATGAAGTGTCGGGGGGGGGGCTGTGATTAAAATGGGTTAGCAGTGCAGGTGTAGTACAGCTGTTGTTTCAGCTCAGGGTCACCAGAATACGTTTTGAACGTGAAAATGAGGCTTTCAGGTGTGAGTCAAACAAAGATACTCTTTGGGTGATTATTTAGAGATGCAATGTCAGCGTACTAAAGGGTGTCAGGAGTGACAGTTGATTTTTCCACTGATAACTTCCTATCGTTTTTGCACTGAGCGGACGTGTCAGCGTCGGATTATCACAGTGAAGTTAGTCGGCTATTGCTGTTCCTACCGCATATCATGTTCCACTCATGTGACCTGCAACAACTGGGAAAATATAGAGGACATCCGTCTGCTAGAAGACACTTAATACATACACATGAACACCTACACATGCTAGAACACGCACAGACGCCGCATTGGCTGAGAACACGTATACCCACTATGCCTCCTGTCTCCTTCAATTCACTCATGTGACTCCCTTTCCAAGGGCTGACTGCTGGGATCAGTTGCCATGGCAACCACTGATCATATGAGGGTTACTCACCCTGTGAGCATTTCCTTTCTCTTTTTTTTCTCTCGCCTCCTCCTCTTTTTGCACCTACTGGCGTTCTGCACTACGTGGCTGTGATTCAGCCACTGAAGTAAAATAATTGCCCCCCCAAAACACAATTTAGCAAGGTTGGTTTTCGCCTCATGCAAACACAGTGTATAATACTTTTCATTCATGCAACAGGAGACACAATATTCCGTTGGAGGGGCTCCAGTGCATCATCAGACACAGCCTTCCATCTCTTGACCTTGAGCTGGGTGCGTTTATTTATATTTTTTTTAGCACAGAAGGCTTGCGGAAGAAGCTGCAGTGACGCTCTAATATCCAGCAGATGCTATATATATATCCAGCTTTACTATCTGCACCGTGTTAAACCAGAGCACAGAATAGAGCGGAATTGAGCCATCAGACTGGCCTGTGATTTACTGAGTCTTCTATTTATAGTTTAGTTCTGTGTAGACTGCTAAAGACACATTCAACAGTACCGATTGAACATAGAGAATGATATGCAAGAATACAATCTATTTCACCATGATATATTGTGTGAAATCTGGCTTTGGAACAAGAGATAACATGTTTCCTCTGCATATTACTCGATGCGATGTTATTTTTCAGCTTGAAAGGATATTGTAAATGTATTTTTTTACATTGGATAATATTGTCAGCAGAGACCCTTATCTCAGACCTCAGGAGAGACGGGTTGCCAGGTCACAAAATAAACATGCTGACGAAAGCCGGCGGGTATAAAAGGATCCGCGTCTCGGGGGTGTTTCCATGCAGCTGAGCCACTTCGGCAACCACAATTCAACCTCCTCTCTCTGCTCCCCCCTCGTCCGCCACGAATGGTGCCATCCCAAGTCCGTCGATGCACCGACACCTTTGCCAACTCCCGCCTGGGTGTGAGAATACTGCCATTGAAAAAAGATGGACAAACGAGGAGGGGAAGAGTTTTGGTTATTCCCCTGACTGACTATCTGCTGCCTCTTATGACGCGGATGAACCGAACAAAGTGTGTTTCCAGTTTTGTTTCACTGGTTTTTGCAGTTTATAATGTTTAATGTTTACGGACTCATTAATAGTCACCCCCTCCCCCTCTGCGATTTCCAGTTGATTTCCCATCCTGCTCAGTTGACAAGAGGCTCTGGCAGAGCTTCTCTTAGATGAAGATACATGGACAAAGGCCCTGAAGCCAACACGACAATCAGGAGTATTGACAACTGTGATGAATGTGCAGCGGTACAATCGATGGCAGCCGTTCAAAAAATAAAAACATCAAATGTATGTGGTGATGCATTATCTTTGACAAAATATACCGTGTTCAATAGCATCCTAGTTTGAGGCCGGGATTCTGGTGCATGATAATTAGTATGGTCTCCTCCTTTAAGAATGGACTGTAAAACTGTTGGGTGGAAAAACCTATTCCAGAAGGAGAGTGAATCTATAAGTAGTTTTATTTTATCATCAGAAAATGTTTTGTCTGATTGCTACCAGCTCATATGTACATAAAAAACACAATAGGATCTCTTTCTGATTTTAACTCACTATGATCCCCAGACACTGAATGCTCTTGGTCTCTTGAAACTAACCCAGTATTGTTTGTTAACTGGAATTAACTAGAATGTTTTTTTGTGCCTTAATGCCTTCAAAAACCTACAGCATGGTGCACTCACTCAGAAGTGGGTTTCACAGGTGTGTTTTAGAGAAATTATGATATCACGGCCATATCGGCTGATTGCTTTGCAAAATCAATGAATTGTGAAATGAAACAACTGAACTCTTGTTTTATTGTGCCACAGCTTTATCGTGACATTTAAAGGTCGTAGCATAATGTAAGGCTCAGAGTTATTAAGTTATTCCTTTTGGTGACATAGTGTGCACGCTGGTCCTCCTGCTCTTCAGTATACATGGTTGATGTTCGGAACATGACGTTTCAGGCTGTACAGTAAAACAAATATGGAAAAGGAACAGCATTGACTTCCTGCAAGTCCACAGATCTACGTGCATTCACTCTTATCTAATGCATAATGCAAACTCATTACACCGTGTTGGTATTAATGGACATGAGCCAGGATATAAACAAATAGATGGGAGGTGTAAACTGAAACTGAACAATACCATCTGGGGGAATCATCTGTAGTTAAGATAATAGTGTGTTGCGCAATACGGCTAAATATAGAGGCTGTCATACGTGTGAAATGTGACCTGTGAAAAGTCCATCCCAGACTGCGGACCCTTCTCCGCCACCTCTCGATGACTAATCTGCAGCGACTGAGCGGTGCTCAGATGAGAGCATACAACAGATTTTATGTAACGACATAAATGACTGTGAACAAAATGCTGGCACCCTGTCGGCTGCGTTCTTGTCAGAAATCCGCACTCCCCGGGAAAGATCTGAATTGTTCCCGTGACTGCCAGTGCTGTGCTGACACCGCGATGGATGTTTACTGCAGTTCTTCTCAACCTGCTTCCATGCGTACAGATAACTTCTGCACTGAGGCTTATTTATTCATGAGAGAACACCTAATGGACCAATGAGATTTAAAGGCCACTGCTCAAAAACATAGCACAGCGTGACTCATGCGCCTCGGCCTACTGCACCTCAGTCAGCCAGAACTTCAGTGCTTAACCTCAGCTCGCCTGTACAGGGAAAGTAAGGAACTATAGATAAAGCATGTTATTAGATGTGATCTCTTTCTCTCTGGAATTCAAAGAGGTGCGTCAAAATAATGCATAATAATTCAGAAAGCATCATTTTTAACGTCCATCTCTTAAGGTTGCTCATTTTAAAAAGTGTCTTGCGAAATTTAAAAAAAGAGGTCCACTTGTCTTATTGCAGACTAATACAAAATGGATGCAGTTTCATGTAACATGACAGAATTGGAGGAAACAGGCTGTTTCACATGTCTGTTTGGACCCCGATCATCACAAAGTATTTCATACATTCATCCATTCATAGATCGGAATCTTGGAAACGGTGGAATCCATGGATCATCATTGAATTGGATTTGAATTTAAAGATGTATCTGATGATAGTTACGCTTCTGGACAAGCGTCTGTGATATTGTTGTGCCCTCTACTGGTTAGAATTGTAGCAGCACGATATTATGTGAATATAATATACCTGCAGTGTGACATGACACGACTCAGTGCCCAAAGAACAACTGTGCACACTGATATCAAATGAAATGTAGTCGGAGCGGATGACCTATTGTTCTTTTAATGTTAAGTATTATTATTATTATTAGGGCCAGAGCACCAACCTACTTGGTCCTCTCAGGCCAAGTACAGTGCAAGGATTATTTTTTTATTTTGACTATTTACCGGCACTGTACTTTAACAGACTCCTCATGAGCGTGCAGCGTCATTGAACGACGAGGACGTCGTGTGGCGGCCATTTTACATGACTCGCTGTAAAACATCAAACTGCAGAAATATACAAACGATACAAATCTTTCCCAATATCGACGGGCTTAATTAGAGTAAGTGTTTGAGGATCCAAATGCTTATTTTCACTGATGGCTTTAACTACTACAGGAAACCATCAAAAGGGTTCATGGGCCCACCGGCAGAAAAGCGGATTCCTCTGATTTGAACACGTGCAGAAGAAAGTTATTTGAAGACCAAAAATTGGATGACAATAGTTTTTCAAATCGCTCATCAATAGTACAGGAACTGTTCCATTTCTCCTGGACTCTTCCCGCTTTGAATCACTCAACAGTGATTTCCAGAGCTGCCTGCACAAGCAGTGGGTTTTGAAATCTGTATTTAATTTGACAGTCTGGAATGTAACAAAACCATATTCAGAAACACCCACCCTTGTTTTTTTCCGATCTTTACAGACTTACATTCATTGAAAACATTCAACCCTTAAGACCACACAGTGACCTGGCGACTCTGCTGGTACACACCGGAAATACTGTTTAAATCTGTGCGAGCAGCTTCTGATGGTCGAAGAAATGCACGTCAGCATTAACCAAAGTCTGGCAAATACTCTCTATAAACGCGCATGCATGTGCGTGCATGTGCGTGCATGTGCGTTCATGTGCGAGGGGCCCGACCAACGCTGCTTGCAGCTCGAATTCAGCCTGCTGTTCTACAAAGATCAGCGAATGACAAACATTGATTGATTTTGCACAGACTGAAGTATCAGAACGATTAGCGTGGAAACATTCCTTCCCTCCCCTACATTTCCACTCCGTCTGTCGAGTGACGCTGCTGAGGCCTCTGCTGCTGCGGAGGGAGGACTTCACTGCCGTCTGGGCTGCAGCGGGGAGTGGCAAGCGAGACACACGTTCAACCATTACAAACTATCAGCGAGGCACAAGATGGAGGAGTAAGGGTCTCTTCTGAAACTGTGGACAAAGAAAAACACGTAGTGAATAAAAAAAACAAAGTTGTAAATTTGCTCTTGCAATAAATCCAAGGCATCATCAGAAAAATAGTCATAGTTAGATCAAAATAGATGGTTGGTCATAACTGCCCTGCTTTGCGGAGCCCATCGCTCCGTCTGTTGTGGATTATTCTGCTGACAGGCAGCACGCTGCAGGCCTGTGTTTGCTCTAGCAACCAGAGAAAAGGCTTTTCTCCTCAGTGAGGCTGAGTGTATTCAGAAGCTCAATAAATTACGAAATAAACGTCCTCTCAAACGGAAAAGAATAGATTTGAGGCATTAAAATCACAAGATATTACTCTTGTAAGGTGACAGACAGCATAATGAGCATACATGTGAATAAAGTACAGCGAGACTCAATAAATGTGGAGTTTTACATTAGTTGTTTTATTGAATGCCAGTTGTGGAGTTTACAGCTGAAAGCAAAGCCTGTCATGCTCTTCAGCATAATTCACTCACATTCACGTCTTCATCAGTAACAAGGCCGGCAGTCACTGTGATGAACTCTGTTGTTGTTCCGACGTCATCATAGAGTCTGGCAGCTCCTCGCTCTACCAGCAGACCTCCTCTTCTGTCTCTCCCTCCTCTAGTGGAGACAAACGACCTCATCTGCACCATCGTTCTGTGGCCGCCATTGATTATTGCCGCTGGCTGTCTCAGTCTCTGCTCTCCCTCCCCTTAAACCGCTCTCATTTAATCCCTTGTTTTCATCACACCCCGTTTCACTATTGATTTTAATGTAGGCGGGCAACCGCTTGATGTCTCTTTTTGCAGTGTGTTCTTTTAATACACATCAATAGCAAAGCCTCCAGGTTAAAGGAAAAGATAATAAATGCAAGGGCCATTAACTGTCTACTCACATGCTTTGCACAACTGCTTGTTTGACAGCACGGTGCAAATGATTAAGGAGGAGTGTCATTCTTGCTGTAAAGATGCTTAACTTTGGGGTCAGCAGCATGTTGCCTGAGTTAAAATCAGCTATTGCAGCCACGAAGGCTGGCAACCGTCTGCCATTAAAACCATAAACAACAGAGTAAAAGGGTGAAATGACCTGGTCATAAAACCCGGCTAGTCACTGGGTTTGATGTACAGTTCTGGGCTCTATAAAAACTGCCTTTCCCCCGAGCTCCAAGGTCATTAGTGGGAATGATTATTACCATATATTTCAACCTGTAGTCGCCTACTGAAGTTCTAGGTAATAGCAACTCCAAGGTCTCGCTCGTGACAGAAGGGAAAACAAATGATTATTATAAGAGGGTAAAGGTAATTGGCCATAATTCACGAGGCGCACAAAAGTGTTTCTGGACGTGATCAAAGCTGGTTTATATACACTGAAGGTGCCTGCTTGACGGGTCATTTGTCTGCCTGCATGAAGTTGTTGCACTCTGCTCTCCAAATATGTGCCAACTTGAAGAGGACACTTATTTTGTTATTTAGCATATTCAGACTGCAGGACTATTATTAATTACCAAACCTTGTTCTACGCGTTTACAGAATATAGATGTGACACCCTGGAGAAAGCATTCAGAGGTTAAAGTGCAACTCATTAAAATGTACACTTAAGTTGCATATCTGATTACAACCTAAATTGCCCAATCGTTACACCCACAGGTAATTTAGGCTTGATTTTTTCACTTGTATAAGTACGCAGTTAAGACACAGTAATAACACTTGTAATAACTGCCCATTAATCATCACAACAGCGGATGCAAGTGCAGGACATTGAGTTCTGGTTGACATGACTGTTCATCTCCACTAGGTGGTATCATTAATGTCGTTTCTCCTCAGAAGGTGATGAGCTTGAAAGTCCACATTGCAAATGTCAGACTGTTTGCTGCTCATTTGGGACAAAACACAAGCTGCAAATTTCACTTCAAAGATTGTGTTTCTCCGAAACCAGAATCATCTTTACACACGTAATACGCATGTCAACTTCCTGTGAAGTTTGTTGTGAGTCTTCAATCAATGTTCTACCGGAATGTATCTGTCATTACACAGCGAGTGGACTGACATAACCACACAATCGAGAAAAAATAATGGCAATAATAATGATATCTGATATCAACTGTTATTCCAGCGCTGAAGTTAGCGAGCCAGATCAAACAAACACTGGCAATAGACGTTATATTGCTGGTGTGCAGGAAATATATACTTAGTTCTTAATAAAATAACAAAAAACTGCACTAAGGAAAAAAAAAACTGTGCTGAAAGCAACAAAGATTTATATTGGCTTTACAAGAAAATAACAGTCTGTCAAAACACACAGACTTCAATGAGCACAGTTGCCTGTTTGATACACAAAGGCCGCTGCTCTTTAGTCTTGGGGGTCAAAGGTGAAGCCTGGTGAGGGCAACATGCTCTTGTTAATAAAACAATAAACAGCAGTCTTCTCTCAACAACCCCCCAGTCAGCACTCTCCCCAGCAGCGTCGGCTCTCTGAAACCTCACCCTTTCATTCCCTCACTGTTAACTCAAACCACAGCGAGCACGCGGGCCAGGACGCAAAGGAGGGCCCGCACGGAGAAACACAAATACAAACATTTTAAACGTCATTCCCACCGCTGGAATTCAAGTCTCATAATCGTGTGCTGAATCCTGTTTGCACACGAGTGCAAAGATAGAGTTCAATATTTACTCTTTGCCCACCATATGTGATGTTCCTGAGTGTTTGAAATCTAAGATCAGTCACACAGGGGGGGGGCCTGTGGCTCCCAGGACACCTAATACTCTGCGTGCTCCAGGGCCGGTGAGAAGAAAAAGAGCACAATTGGATTAGATACCAAAATAGGGTCAGTGTTTGTTTTAATCAATCTGGTGACACAGGGAGCTCTTGAAAGAAGCGGGTAAAAAGAGCCTGTAGAGAGAGAGAGAGAGAGAGAGAGAGAGAGAGAGAGGAAGGGAGACAGATAGTGAAAGGGAAGGCGAAAAAAAGGGAAAGCGAGAGACGCGGAGGGCAGCCGGGGTGATTGGTCCCCAGGCTGCGGCTGCATAATGGAGACTCGATGCTGCAGGGGAGGCTGTCTGGGGGGTGGCTGGCCTCTCAGAGTTCACTGTCAGGTTTCCAAACCCAGAGCGCAGTGGTCACTTCCACTCTCCCGGCATTCGCCCCAACGCGGGGAAGCTGGTTTGTTTTCCGCGCGACACCAACCAGGTTATCCGACAAAAAGCCTCCATAATTGATTGATTTAAGCTGCCGAGGACGATTCATCTCAACAACAACAGTTTGCTTTTGTTTGTCTTTGTGTTGACGGGGAATCAAATGATTTGAAATCTGAGGCTGGGAACGTCAACGGTCTTGTCGCAGCCGGCGCTATCTGATTACCAAACATTTACTGTATTCTAAGACAGTTCAAAGTTTAGAAGGGGAGAGTGCCAAAGCTCCCGATTGAAGAAGATAGCGCACACTATCAGGCAGAGAAAGATCTAGTGTAAGTGCAAAGCTTTGGCTCTTTTTCCATTCAGGTTGTTACAACAGTACTCTCCCTCGCCAAGTCAGTGATTTGTGGCTCTTATTGAACAAATGCAGCTGACTGGACTTTTCATGACGGGTCTTGAAATCGTTACAGCACAGAATTTCAAATGTCGAAAATGATTTTATAATTCTTGGGAGAATTTCTTTCTGTATTAGAGGAAACGTTTAATATTTTTTCCCTTGGACAGAAACAATTTTCAGCTCCCTGAAACAGAAAGAGACAGAAAAGTTAATGAATTGTTGATTCAAAAGATGCGTTTTCTGGTTTATTACCAACCTCAAAGTCAGTCTCTAATTTAGGTTCGGTGCTCCAGACACTTAGAGCCACTAACTGGCATTAAAATTCATGTAGCTGTCTGACCTTGCAAGTCTCTTGTTTATTCAGTTCCAAAATACCACTGCAAGTCCATGTCTTATATTCAATTCTAAAAATTAGTGCCATTTCCCTTTTAATGCCACACATGCACAGTCCACTGACCTAGGAGTATTTGGGAAAGGTGAATGCGGGGAGATACAAACCATCCCGTTATCCCTGGTCAACGTTCAGCCCAGAATGTGATCTTTTAATTTAGTGTGCAGATGTTCTGCTGTGTGAGAATTGGCATATTGGTACCAATTTTTTTATTCTTAACGAGGCACAAGAGCGAGAGTGTCCCAACTCCTGCATATCCATCAGCCGTCTCGCTGGTGTTTGGTAATGGTATCCCCTGGTCGGAAGTGCAAATCCAGCTGCTGCAAAGTGGCTATAAATTAGATTTTCTGAAAAACTTGGTGCAGACTTAATCTCCAGCGGGCCGTTTGCTGAGCGCCCGAACCCCACTGGTCGACTGCAGCTTTCATTATCACTACCTAAAGCCCCTAAACTTCGTTAGCATTGTCACGAGTTTCATCTCTTTGCTGCTACAAGGCTTCTTTACCTACACGTCGAAGCAAAAACTCAGTTTCAGTCTAACTCTAAGACTCTAGCGCGACAATTTATCTTTTTACAAAAGAAAAAACATGTTGAAAACATTACAGCTGGTGCTGTTTGCTCTCTGGGCCTAGAGGTTGGCGTGATGTGTCTGCTGAAAGCTTTTCCAAATCACAGAGAAATCAACTGAGTAACTTCAGATTTTTGCAGCTGCTTTCCATTCCTCGATGTGCAGAGTAATTCCAACAGTTTATTTTCTATCCAGCCACTTCAGCCCCCAAGGTCGCTGGCTTTTTCTCTTTCTAAACAGGCAGAATTCTCACATGTCCTTTCTTGGTGGAACTCCACTCAGTCTAATTCGCTATGCTGGACTTTTCTTCCCCCTTGCAGACTTGTGACCGCCTCGTTCAGATGCGTCAGAGTTCCTTTAATTTACAGACCTCATCTTTCGCCTGAGATCTCCTGATAATGAAAAAGCGGGGCCACTTTAAGCCGCGTAGGGCCTTTCACACGCGTTACCGCAGAACATTCCTTGTGCTCATTGAAAAATATGTTCTCTGTCTTTTGCAATCTTTTAGATGTTGCGCAAGTAATACGTCAATATATGTGCTGTACCCTTGCATATAAAAATGGTGACTGCAGTTATGTCCTTCCTGATGACAAACACATTCGAACGTGGAGGACGATTCGCGGCAGACACAAAACACTTGCCACCACGCCTACACACAATGGCAAGTGTCCGGGTGGCTTTTTGGGGGGGGGTCGTGCTCCGTGCCCGGGCCCTCGGGGCACCAGTAGCAGGATGGGCCCTAGCATCCGCTGTGACGATGACCCCAGCCATCCCTGTGGAGTTCGGCTTGTACAGCTGTGTCTGATTGGACAGGAACAAAGCGTTTGGCATTCTGCAGATACAAGATGGGATCCAGACTCTCACCAACCGCTCATAATTATTTGATCGCCGTTTGTGAAAATGATGTGGGGAAAAAGTTTAATATTTAAAAATGCAAATTAATATTGTGTGTTTCCGCAGGGCAGACATGCATATTGAAATATTGTCATTAAACATTTATCAACATAGAATTAACAGTGAGAAGAATGCTGACTGTGTCTTTCACCAACCCTCAATTGTAAAAAAAAAAAAAAAAACATTACAGATCAAAGCGAAGTTTAACAAACTGACACAGAACAGAGCGAAAAATGGTGGATACAATGTGGTTAAGGCTCTATTATTGTGCGCGACCACCACCGCTGATCTCGCACAATATGACGGATTCCTTGTCAAGCACACAATACCGTGTTGATATTCCGCAGACTTCCACAAGTATTCATCCAGAATGTAGCTGACAGGTTTCTTCCCACCGGAGCGCGTGTGTGCGTCAGGAGTCTCCTCGTTTGATACGATGGAGACGGAGGCCGCGCTGCCAAAGCCGCAGGTCCTGTCTGGAGCCTCCAGATCGCAGATCAGTGTGTGTGTGTGTGTGTGTGTGTGTGTGTGTGTGTGTGTGTGTGTGTGTGTGTGTCCGTCACAATGTCAGGGCCATCAACACACTGTCACACGCGTGATTTAAGGATTACAGGCAGCCACCTTAATGAGACGGTCGGAAAAATCTCAGCAAAAGTCAATTTCTCCGTCGAAACAGTAAAACTGCTCCAATCCTAATCCATAGGTTTAAGGTTCCGTAAAATATAAAAAATGAGAATGGGTTGTTATATATTGTTGCTGTATAATATGGTCCAAGCTTGTTGTGAACACAAGAGCGTAACAATGATCGTTTTGCAATTCACTAATGTATTTCACTGAAGGCAGCAACTGAACATTTAAAAGCGGATATATCATCTCAATTCTTTATCCTAAAACTTGCATGATGATTTATTTTGTTTCATGCTGTATCTATTATGACAAGACGACAACAAATCAGTTGTCAGAAGTAGTAGAATAATCTTTTTTGGTTGGGAACCCCACTATTTAGATCAACGATACATTTAAACAATGTCGTTGATCTTTCGTTAATTTACCTGCTTTAATTCATAATTTATCAAATGGAAATACGGCCTAAAAAACGTGTAATATTGGAATGTTCAATCCGGCATTCCATAAATCCCAAAAAGGGACGCGTTTCGTTCAGTCAGCATGATAAAAGCTCTTAATTTAACTCTGGAAAATAAAGCCCGAATCAACACACTAAAAGGCTGTATGCTATATTCTATTCTTCTATTGGAAGCAAAAGCTCACAAATATTGTGCCATTGTTCATAAGATGATGAAAGAAACTCATCAATTTGGTTAAATATTCATCGCCAGAATGAAAACAAGGGCGATCTTTTTAGCGGCGTTTCTTTGTTGTTTACGTATTCCCGCGTCATTATAATTTCAATTTATATTTGTGAGAAAAAATATAAATTAGTTAAATGCCCAAAATTCAGCATTTTTACTCAATGAGTAAAAACGACATTTCATTAATTTCATTATTTTTTCTATTCATATTTTTGAGTGGATATTTACTTCAATGTCTCGACATCATATTTTCTACTTTCTTTCTTCTTTTCTCAAGGATGAGCGCAGGTGTTTCACGTCTTAACAGCGTGAACACTTTTAATACACTCACCGGAAACCCAAGGCGTCTTTGTGGCAGGAAGACCTGAGGATGTTCCTGTTCTCCAGCTCTGGATAATGAAAATCCCATGACTTCCACTTTGCGCTCTTTACCGCTGCTCGACCACTTTAATCACAATCGGGAGCCATTTGTGTTACTCATACAGGAATTTGTCTTGATGATTGCTGCGATATGAGAATAAAATGAGACGAAATATGAAAGCAATCATGAACGATATAAACAGATAAGATATATGTACATCTAATGCAAAGTGGGTCACCATCAGTGACGAAGGTTGCTATAAAAACGACAAAAACAGCATCAACACGATTTATGATCCTTCAACTTGACCTGCATGCGTCTTAAATCAAACGCCCACTTTCCCCGCAATATCTTAAAATTAAATCTGTGAGGCTACTTCATCAGGCCGGAACTCCACCGTCAAATCCAAATTTAGTTTTTTTCTTTATGGAAATATAATTTGTTAGCCTTTTATAATCAAATGCTATTCTATTCTAACCTGATATTCTATCGATCACTTGCTAATTAATTACTTCAAAATATCCGGTTACCCCAAGTGAGATGAAGTTCGATTTTGAAAGCACTATTTCATTAGTTTGACCGATTCATTTATATTTACACATATTTAGCTGCATGCAGGTTGTTTGCAGAAGCAAATCCTAACTATTGTGAGCTTTAAAGGTCTCCTGCGCGCGATATGTATCGTGCGTCTGCTGCATTGCGGCCTGAGCTGATACTTCCAGATGGTTTTGTTGAGGTGCATGTTTGCGGATTCCTGGAGATTGTGAGAAGGAGCGCGGCTGTACCGGTCTGTCCTTCATTACGGGCCAGAGAGGCATTGATCACGACAGACAGAGCTTTAATAACCTTTCCTTTCTCTGGTTCGGCTACTGTTGCAGGCGCGCCTTCTCATTCCGCTCTCCGTGATATTAAACGTCCATCAGCGTGATTGAGCGGAGCTGCCTCCCCTGCGTCCTCCAGCGCGTTGCCCTGACAACCACGCACTGGCCATCGAAATGGTTTCTTTTTCGGTTTGTACTAAACTTTTGCCAGACAATGTCTAGAATTATATATATCTATATTATATATAATATATATCTATATTTATATCAAATAGATATATATATATATTGCTAGACATTGTCTGGCAAAACAGTATAAAAAATGGGGACCAACAAATTGGTGGGTCTGAGGGTTTTGTCAACCTTTTAAGTTGGTTCTGTTAGATTTAAAAAATGTGATCCCAATTTCTAAAATTACAGCAAGAAGAAAATAATTTGGGATAAATCAACCAATAACTATGTACAAATAATACAAACAGAAATAAAATGTCATAAAGGGTGCAGCACTTTGGTCCTTTGATTTGAAGGTCACAAGGAACTTAATTGAGGAACTTAAGCTTAAAATGTCACGGTCTTCCTAAAAAGGCTGGAATGAACGATGCACTTTTCTCCAATTTTCTCCAAAATTCTAATCAAAACATAAAAAACATATATTCTGAGAAATGTTGGTCTTTCTTTCTGACAGTCTGGCTCCTCTCATGTGTGTTGAGGATGTGGTACCTCAACTTGCTGCTAACTCTCAGTGGGCTCCACGACGCCTCACATGAGGTCAGACAGAGGACAGCAACACCACTTCCCCTTTCGAAACCTCAACCCCCATCGCAACAGCGGACCCTACTTAAGCTTCCCAGAATGCACCTCGTCAGCCGGGCTGACCCAAGGGTCGGCAGCTGTCAATCACATCCTCAGCTGGCTCTTCAGCTTCTGGACATAGACTGGAGATTGTGAGGAGGGCCTCTGAGAGGAGCCCGGGCTCTGCACATGGGATCATCTCTGTGCATTCATGGCGGCTAATCAAATTAGCCATCCTTCTCCTATTCTAATGCAAACCTCAGGTTGAATCACCACCCTGTACGTGAGAGGAAAGGCCCCAGGCGGAGATGGCCAAACAAAGACAGCCAGCTTGAATGAAGCAGTTGTACTTCATTCCAGCATGGCTGTCTATATTGTTGTTAGGTTGTTCTTGATAATTTGTACGTGCTGTTTGACGTTCACACAGATTGTCTCTGGAAAAGGTCACGTCTTTGTTTACTCTCTGCACACATGACAGATATTGTTCACCAGAGGATCATCTAAACTTTGTAGAGAAGAATTTTAGATAAAAAAGATTAGTGCCCGATACCTTTGATTTGTCTGTTTCAAATGCAAGCCGGTTGTACATTTAAATTGTGTGCTGTGCACATAGAGGACGTAAGGTGTAACGCGGGGGGGTGACAGGTCCCGTGGACTGAAAGGCCGGCCGGGAGGGAGGATGCTGTGCAGGGAGGGACGGAAGTGGCTCTCTTGCCCAAAGGCCGCTGGGTGCGCGGTGAGAGTGCAGGGTCACCTTTATCCACGCTGTCTGTGCCCAGGGCCGCGGGGCAGCTGGGGGGGGACCTGGAACTCCCAACAGGCTGAACTGATTTCCTGTGCAGGGTCATGCCCAGGACAGGCTTGGAGGACAAGGGTTTAGGACCATGGGGCCGTGGGGGGGGGGGTGGGGGTCAGTTAGTGAAGCGGTCACGGTATGGACAAGTTATAGGCTGTTTCTCTCCGCTTTTTCCCGATATGTTAAATAAAATGTCTGAGATGTGTGCAAGGACAATGGATCCCCAACCCTCATGTATGACTAAACAAACCACAGCACACAGACGTCAAGAGGCTTTTATTCCTCAGTAAATAGCATATCCATAATTCTTTATGCTCTCTTGACACACTGTTACCTGCGGCTGCCCTGAGATCATAGCGTAGACCTTCTTCCTCTTGCCCATATTTCTGGAGTGCATTTATTCAGCTGGGTCCATGTGTTGCTGCCTCGGGCTACAGAGGACATGCTTGTCACGAGATTTGAGAAACATATCCGTGTCCTCGCTGTGTATACATCTTAAAAACGTACTCCACTCTAACAGAATTATGCTGTTTTTATGGTGGTCAGCCAGACAGTTTTATACTTGCTGGCGAGTAGCTGAAGTTAACCGGGATGAATACACTGAATGTGGGTGAAAGCCGGTATTGTTGTTGTGATTAACATGACAGCGTGGTCTTTTTTAGCCTCATGCGCTCTACTGACTTAAACATGTTAATCTAAGTCATGTTACATTTTAATGTCATTAGGCCTTATGTCACCAATCAATTTAAACTTGAAGGCGCTCTACTTTTCATGCAAGCATCCAAGTCTTACAATTTGAGTCCAGATGAAGGCTGGAATTTTCATTTTGTCATCACTTCACTTTTATGAGGCTGCTAAAGATAAGAAGTGTCAAATATTGGCACATAAGCTAATAACAGTATAGTTAGAATTGTAACATGTGTTACTAATGACTGTTCATTCGTTTTTTGGGGAGTTTAAGCGGTTGGTCGTTGTTTCTTTCTTTGTCATTGAAATTCCGAAGTTAGAATTTGTGAAGATAACAATTCAAGCAAAAATTGGAGCTCCATTGAAGCAACTTTAACACAATATTACTTGTGGCACGGCTTTCGTTCCTATACAGGATCCGGACGCTGAAATATTTGAGAAAAAACAGAATCAAATGGGGCTTAGGAAGCTTTTCAGCCCAAATGGATCCGGTGTTTACACACTTGTCCATCAGCTGGGCAGCGTGCAGCATCAGGTATCCGAAGAGATGGCGAGATGTCCCCAAAACCAACGCGACTGTCTGAACCTGGTAAGTGCACTTTGTTTAGAGAGGTTTGTCCAGATCTGAGATAACAGTATCAAGAGCCTTTTATCTTATTGCTGAGTCTTCTGATGGTTAAAATAATACATGCTGGAAAAAGCTTTTTTCAATGTTTCATTTAGACGTTATTATTTTTATATTGACTCTCATCAAGACAACTGGCAAGTTAAGTCAAGTAAAAATGAGTCATTGCATTAATTAAAACTGTATTTCCCTGCATGCAAGGGAATGTTATGACCTTCAGGACTCTTGTTTTACTGGTTCCATTATTTCTAAAAGACTTTCAGTATTATTCAATTAAGCCACAGGAAATCGGCACCACACTTTATGGCTGAACGATACGGACACGGCAAAACAAACCACCGTGTCAGCGGAGACACCGGTAACAAAATACGTATTCTGAGTTAAATCTGATCGCATTCACACCTAATGATGATAACGTATATTTCCACCTAACATTGTCATTATGCGTTATTGTATTATCCTGGATAAGATTGCCAATCGAATAATGGTTTCGTTTCATTTAATATTTGACGCTAACGTGTTTGTTCGTCCTTTTAAATTAGGCCAATAAACAACCTCGGAAAATATGTCGAGTTAGCTCATGGGATTTTATTCCTCCAATAAAAGCCGCGGAATCTGTTCAAAAACAAAGAGGGCGAAGACAAGAAACGTATATTGCGCTGAGTAGACAATTAAATAAATCACCTCAAGGGATTTGCATAATGTGTTAATTTGTGTCATGTTTATGATTGTTTGCGTGTGGATTTGCTGTCCAAATCAAATTCATTACCGGTGACAGACTGTTAGACTGAATACACATGCTTTTTACACGCATCAATCTTTACATGGATCCTTTCTAATTGGCCGAAACCCGTGAATTTGGTCATTTGTTCCAAGGATTTCGTTCTTTTTCTGGGTTAGCGACAGAAAGACGCGTATGTTCATTGGTGCGTTATTAAGTACAATAACGCACA
Source organism: Gasterosteus aculeatus (assembly GCF_964276395.1). Lineage (NCBI taxonomy): Eukaryota > Metazoa > Chordata > Actinopteri > Perciformes > Gasterosteidae > Gasterosteus > Gasterosteus aculeatus. The sequence goes on along the minus strand of NC_135689.1, from coordinate 11,774,363 downwards.
TAAATCTAACAGGGAAAAATGTAACTATACATATATAATCACTGAATTAATGTAAAATTGGATTCATGCATTAGGAAAAAAGTCAGTCTGACAAAGAATAATACACCAAGTCCACTTGTAGCCGAATGTAAAACAAAAACGAAACGGAGATGAAAAATAAAATAACACGAAATGACCGTCTTGAAAAAGCGGTGTGTGTATGAAAAATGTGTGTATGTTTCTCCCGTCTGCTCGATTTGGGGATGAGGCCCGTGACACTATAAAATAGGAATTAAAGGGTTAATTGGGGCGACAGAAACCGCACGTGATTGAATTTTTGGCGGATTATATCAGACTGCTGGATCCCGCAATAAATACGGCTCTCTTTCTCTCTCTCTCTCTCTCTCTCTCTCTCTCTCTCTCTCTCTCTCTCTCTCTCTCTCTCTCCTACATACACACGCACACACGCACACACTCACACGCACACACGCACACAATCACTCCCGCGCTGGTTTCACGGGTCTTTGTTTCTGATCTGTTAAATCCCACCCACTTGACATGAACACAAGAGGAGAGAAAAAAATCGTCCCACTCAGGCGCCCACTGCATCAGCGCCCATTCGCTGATGTCTCTGGTACCTGCTGGACGCGTAAGATGGAGACAGAGAGTTGTTTGCCTTTCGCTTCGCAGACCACCAGGAGGACGCCAGACAACTCGCCGAGAGTAGAGCACAGCAGCTCTGGCTCCTTTCTCCTCTGCGATGAGCTGCAGAAGCCGCCGCATCTTGCTCCTCCCGTCCCCCACCGTCTCAGCCTGCGCGGGGACCTGTACGCGGCCGCCATGGGAAGGTTTGGGGACGCTGCTGCGGACTTTACGCACGGCGCAGCGTCGGCAAACGGACCCGCATCTCCGTCCAAACACAGCAAGTTCTTAGAGAGTTTAAACCAGAGTCAAAAGGGGGCAGCGATCAACGGAAAGACAGCGTTTTATGAGAACAACTCGGAAGGTGAGTGCGACAAAATGTGCGTGTTACAAAAAAACAGAAGAAAAAAAGTAGGAGCAACGGCTTTGAATGAATCAAACACAATAGCTTTACAATACAATTCATTTTAATAACTGATATTATTTTTGTTTGAATTGTTGTTTGTATTAAAAATAATGTAAAAGAAAAAAAGTAAGTATTATTTATTATTTACTATATTAGTAGTATTTTCTAGTACGGAAGGAACTAATTGTGGAGATATTTATCGTTGTTCTATTTAGATATCATTTAATTTGTACAAATTGGTTCAATGCGTTTTTCGGATTCAGTTTTTTTTCTTCTATATTTGCCGTTTGCAGGTTTGTTTAGTGGGATTACAACTAACAATTACACAGAAGTATTCATTGATTGTTATTATGCAAATCAAACATGAAATTGGTTTGTCATCAGGCTACTATAGTCAGGAGTATATTCCCTTTAATATTTCAGTATTTTAGTCCTTGCACAGCTTGTAAGAAAAAAATCAGGCTAAATCCTGCAGATGTTGAACCGACGCCTGAAACGGTTTGTGGTCTTTCACTTTATTTATTAATGACTTTGTGCAAAGCAACAGAGGATATGAGCGCTGATAAGGTCTTAGGGATATCTGTGTCCAGAATAATATACAACAGATTGATTCATGTGACTGCCAAAGACCTGAAGACTTTTTTTCCACCATTAGTTATGATAAGGATTCCAGCTGCCCTGTTTGGAAGTTGAATTTGTACTTTACTTAGAAATTGCCTTTGAATTAAAAAATGGCAGTTTTCTGTTGCGGTCGCAGGCACGCAGACGCAGACACACACACACACACACACACACACACACACACACACACACACGCACACACACACACACACACACACACACACTGCGTGTTCGTATCTACCAATACTACTCTTTATTTGTGTATATCAACTTCAAGGGCAGACGTCTTCCTGTTTCGTCTGCAGTGGGACGGAAGTTTATTGATGATGTGACAAGTCAACACACATTTAAAACCTTCAGCCGTCTCTCATTTTACAGTTTTCATTTAGCGTAGTGTATTTTTCTGCAGTTAACTCATGCAGGTGGAACACAGAATGAGCTAAATCTGATGAACGAATTACTTAATTTTCAATTAGTGTTTTAAAAAAAATAATTACCGCCGCGCCCTCAACCCCTCTCAGAAAATGACAAGAAAGTCCACATTACTTTTAATAAATCGGATCTACCAATCTAAAATATTTAGTGTTAGTAAATATTGATTAATAGGATTCATAATTTATTTCCTTGGTGTTTCTCCGACGATATATTTTAAACAAAATGCATAAGGGAATAAAACATTTCTTGGCTGATTCATTTGTGAACGCAGCAACATAAACTTTAATCCTTGAACCTTAAATCTTTGTTAGAAGCTAACTTTGATAGCTTTTAAAAAAATGTTTTCTTTTTTTATGAATTTGCTATAGCAAATTATATTAAACCCAGTAAATATTATATCTGTTAAAGAAACCAGATTAAATTTAAAATACTTAACTTCCGTTTTTCCCAAATTGGAAAGTTAGAGCAAAAGGAAAAGTATAGCTAACATTACTGTGACTGTTTTAGTGTAGAATTGATCCCTAAACCCACAGCATGATATTGTGATACCTACACATTTTGAATATATCCTCTATTTGCCTTTTCCGGAGTGAAAGCGACAATGTCTGCGGCCCCAGTTTCACATCTTAACGGGGAATATTTTCATCATGAGCTGCGGCGTGAGGTTGGATCTAATGGACACACGGAAATGAATGCTGCCATGAAAAGTGCTCTCTGTCCGGCGCATATTGAATTAGGAGACTAACAAAGTAAAGCCCCTGCGGCCCCTGCGGCCCCGGCGAGTGAGCGCCCGCAGTCAGACCCACGGTGATTTTGTTTTGGAGCTGTGGGTTAAACATAATGAACATGGACAACAACATCAAAACACTGCAGGAGAGAACAGCCGTCTGCACGGCCGGTTGGCAAGAAGGAAAATAATGCTTTCAGATTCCCCTCGAATGTGCTTTAGCAGATACATATTGGTCATTTAATCCAGGATTTCTTACGCTTAATGTTAATATTTTGACGTGACCATTGCAATACGTTTCCATAGAATAGAAAACATTTATTTGGTTGTGTGAATTTATTTACTTTCCAAATGTGACAAATCCAATCATGCTTTTTTACTTTCTGCATTGTGGGTTCAATTCAAACCAACTCACCAAGAGTTACGTTGCCTGAGATAATTTAATCGAAAATGCTGTTTGGCTGAATTTGTGTTGTGTGTTATTTTTCTCAGTGTCACAGTTCAGCTTCTTCTCATAGTTTGAGTTTGGGAATTAAATTGAGAAGCCTGCATAAAAATAACAAGACAAGAGATTAATGGGTTTTTCATCAAAATGTTTGATGTGATCTTTTATTTATTTCATTTTATAATAGTGTGCCGAATTATACGCCGTTGGTCTTAATATTTCACGTTTTCACTTTAGAGCCACAATGGGACTGTTTGCCTGGTGCCTCACATGCAGAGACGTGTTACCCTGTAGAAGCCCGTTGGTGTGTTTGTGATGTTTTTCGGGGTCCCAGACAAGGTTTCAACCTTACAGAACCCTAAAAAACATATATGTGATCTAACCTTTATCCAAACGCAATCGTTGTCATCAAATGGTTAAACAAAGCTATAGAAGTTGATGATGATTACAAACTCATCCAGAAACCACCCTAAAAAATGTGTGGTACCGTAAACTCAGCCGAATATCAATCTAAAAATGAGAAACAATTAATCCATTTTGATGAAGTCACAATATAACAGTGTGTTAATGCATACATCCTCCCTCCCCCTTTCTGTCTCAGTCAGAGAGAAAGGAGCTCCAAAGACCATGGGCTATCCTGGCATTGGCACAGACTGTTGTGGCAAGCTTAAAGAGCCAGGTGCCGGCCTGCAGGGGGACTTGATTGCAGACTCCATCGACCTGTCAGGCAAGAACAAGAAACGACGCAATCGTACCACCTTCAGCACCTTCCAGCTGGAGGAGCTGGAGAAAGTCTTTCAGAAGACACACTACCCCGACGTGTACGCCCGGGAGCAGCTGGCCCTGAGGACCGAGCTCACCGAGGCTCGGGTTCAGGTGTGTGTGCAGGCGGCCGAATCGTATATATTACCCCTCTTGGTTTCATAACTGTACGCAGAAGACAGCCTGTGAGCAAGAGCTATGGTCTCTCCTGAAAAGTTCCTGTTACCCAATATTTTTGTATTTGAAAGGTCTGGTTCCAGAATCGTAGGGCCAAGTGGAGGAAACGGGAACGCTACGGAAAGATCCAGGAAGTCCGCAACCACTTTGCGGCTACATATGACATCTCTCTTCTCCCTCGCCATGATGCCTACCAGGTAGGCCACCACAGATCTTACATGACTTACATGTTGTAGAAATCTCAATTGTCTCAATTATACATTTGCAGATGTTGTACCTTGATTTGGTTGCCGACAGCGAAGCATGAAGTGTTTCCATTTTTATTCCTGCGAATGCATAATGTGTTCTATCTTGAACCCTTCACGTCAGATGCAGGGCAACCTGTGGCCTGGGGCGGCTCCGGGGGGAGGCGGTGGTTCAGGTCCTGGCTGCGTCCTGGGAGCGGACTCCATTCCCTCGTCGTGCATGAGTCCATACCCCCACCCCCACAGCAATCTGCAGGGCTTCATGGGCATGCCTTCATCCCCCAGCCACCCCCACCACCACCACCCGCCTCACCATCCAGGCATCAATGGCCTCTACTCACTCCACAGCTTTCCGGGAGGCCTCGGGCCTCCTTCCATCGAGGGGCCCGAGACTGACTACAAGCCGACGGGCCTTGTGGCGCTGCGTATGAAAGCCAAAGAGCCGGGCAGCATCCTCTCCTGGCCTACATGACCACTACAGTGCCAGCACCCTGTTCTGCACTGAGCCAAAAGCATATTACATTCCTGAACCATAAACAGTCCAACATGTGACTCAAATAATTCCTCCTGACATTTATGTAAACTTAGAGACTTCCACAATTCAGAAGATCTTGGAGTATGAATTTCAGGAACATTGAGGGCAATTTGAGCCTCTTGAATAAAAGCCCAGTATTAATAGGAACTTTATTGTTTCCAGTTTTAGTTTGATGTCACATTGTTGGGAACAAAGAAGAAAATTATTTAAGCATGTAAAAATTGTAAGTATCATTGTAATCATTGTTCTTTTTTCTCTGTTGTGCTTTATAGTGTGACCAGTAATAAAGGCCTCCACCTACATATTGCTTTTTTCAGGAGAAAACTTTTTGGGAGAAAGCGATTAAGAAAAAGTAACAAGATCAAACTCAGTCGGAATTCTTTTTGCCTCGATATGACTGTTAAAAATCAAAACAAAACTGTGTCATCATATTTAACTGGGAATGTTGTCGTGAGGCACAATATGCTTTACAGGCTATGGCTGCCACAACATGAGGATTTCTGCTATGCGGGAAGAGAGCGTTTTCTGTATTTGGAAAGTGCACAGAGAGACCGTACATGTGCAGCACACTTTGGCCTCACTTCAAGAGCCCTTCAGGTGGCACCTCATGGATCAGAGGCGAGTGGCAGGTTCATTAATGTAAAGTTAACTCAGTGACCGCACTCCACCATTCATGATAAAGTAAGCCTCCCTCAGAAGGATGGCTTCACGTTGAGCCATTTATCATTCACATCTGGCATCAGTGGTAGCCCCGACCAACTGAGTAATGACTTTCAGTTTAATAGAATAAATTGGGGTTACCATGGCCCACTGAAGCCATTTGTCATATACATTGGGTAAAAATGTATATGACAAATATAAATCTGTGTCTTGCAGAGTCCAGAATGTATTCTGAATGCAATCTTCAAAGTGCGTTTCAGGATAATCTGAAATCTGCATCCCGTCACTGGAAAATGACTATATACTAACATATCAATGTCAGATGTGCAAACATTTAAATCTGTGAGAGATGAAGAACGCAACTTCAGTTGAGGTAAAAGACGGTTCCACTGGTGGACAAAGCCGTTCCAAGCTCCACTTGCTCCCCAGAAAAGCAGGCGGCTTACCGGAGACTATCCTGGCTCTCCTTCCCTTTTGCCTGCTCCACGTGAGCGCCCCGATGGGGCGGTTTACCAGCCGTTCCCCGAGTCCGTGCCGGGGTTTTGTGTGAGCCACTAACATGTGGTTCCAATAAAAGAATGCACAAACCCATCAGAAACACTTTCCGCACCCACAGCTTCAAATTCCAGCCAGGCCCTGGGAGACGCAGCCCTTACTGCAGTTACATAGTCCCCTGATTAAATCCCAGATTAAGTGGAGAAGATAAGGAGACCTGTCAGTAGGGATAAGGGATTGAGGAGATGGCCATCTTTAAAAGCTGAAGGAATAGCAGATGGTGGATCAGCGCTCATTTTGAGTATTTATTTTATACGGTTAAATAAATCTGCCAAAGCAGAAGAGTAAACTCAGTGGCTTAGCCAATCTGATGTGTTAACTCTTGAACAATGTCAGGCTGGTTGTGAAATAATAGACAGCAATATGTATATTTGCCGAATAGGGTTTGGTCAAAAACAAGACCAAATGAGAGTTACTTCATCTTATAAGTTTTGATTAATTTAAGTTACAGGGGTATGCACTTTGACCCGTGTTGGATCAATACATCAGGCAGAAAAGGCCTCATATAAAAAAATGTTGGTATAAGAATGCACAACTCTGGGATTACTTAATAACTCGTTATGTGTGAGGGTCATCGGGTGAAAACTGTCACTTGAATTTGAAAATGACTATATCCTTAGCCTCATTAATGCACAAAATTCTGATTTAATGCTCATTAAAAGTCTGCAGAGCTGCCTGCTGGCCACTGCTCTGAGCTTTGATCTCAACCAGATTTCTCTTGGCCTTGAAGTGCAGCTATTGTGATTGAGATCCTTGTTTTTGAAGTAATAGGACTTCATTTAACGGTTTCCACAAAGCCAAAGAATGTGGTTGGACAGTGCGGCTGTCTCTGTAACACAGTCAGACTCTCGTGGAGGCCAGCGAGTTCAACATATAGCTGCCTCAAGATGTTGAACTTAATTTAACAATGGGTCAATTGAAGCATTAAACAAAAAGAGTGGCCATACTTAGTTGTTTCATTGTTAAGTGTGCACAACATATTTTCTTCCTATCCAAAAATAGTGGTAAACTCAGCAAAGTGTCATTGTATTCCATCATGATTGAAACATTCCTTTGACTCTGTACATGCGAAAATAACTCAAGGACAAAAACAGGACAATCCCTGATCTATTTTAACGTTCTTTTTTTATCTCAAAATAGGAAAGTCTTAACTAAAAGTAACCAGGTATTGAGATGTTACATATTAAAATGCCTGAAGGATATCCAATTAACCCACAAAACAATTATGCTTGCTTGGCAACTGTATCGCCTACTTACTTACAAGGAATCACTTGTTGATGAGCAGCTGGTATTTGCCCGCAGGAGGCCGAATGCCATTCTTAAGGATACGTGGTTTCACTGTGCTGTTGGGTTACTGTTCAATCACTGCCACCTTGTGGTATGAGGTCGGCGTGTTTCAAGAGCTGGAGAAACATTTTACATATATTTGAATAGTTATAATGGGGATTGAAAAAAACCGGGGCAGCTCACAAAATTCCACGTACAAATCAAATGACACATTCGCAAAGCCCTGCGATCATAAATAAATAAATAAACACTGGCTTGTTGTGTATATATTGTTTAGTACTGAGACACGGCTACAGATAGTGATGGTGATTCGTGTCTATTCGCAATAAATACAAACGCAAAAAACGCATAAATGTACGTCCACATTTAAACGCCCCACTGCGTGAGTGACATGCGCTTAAAACTTTTCCACCCTGTTTTTTAACCAATCGGGTGGCAGGGGCGGGCCTTCACGTTAATCTGTACAAAATGGCGACTGTTGTTGTTTTGCTGCAGGGTCAGTGAATAAAACCGATTTTTCATTTCAATAATTCTCTGAACACTACGGCGGAAACAGCAATAAAACCCCCCCGCTGTCCCGAGGCTCGGCTCCGCGTGGACTGAAATGAAAGGTAAAGAGCGGTCGCCGATCAAAAAACGCTCCCGGGCCTTGGACGATATACGAGACAGGGGAGGATGCCACCCGACCAGCAAGAAAATGGGGGCTCTCTCCGTTTCCAGTGGGAGTAATAATGGAAACAGCTCGGCCAAAAGCGACGGCGGCTCGACGAGAAGGAGTTTACTCGGCGAAAAAAGAGACCGAGACTTTGACGGTCACAGTCGGACTGCGAATAACCACAGTTGTCAGTCCGCTGCCGCCAGCACCATCGGCAAAAACCACAACCTAAGCCTGACGCTGGACTTGGCCTCGCCGAGGACCACGTCCCGGGGGGAGCAGCGGGTGCAGCCGCCCGGCACCGAGAGTGAGTACAAAGCCCTCAAGATAAGCGACCTCGGCACCCAGCTGAGCGACGAGGACATCGAGGACGGACTCTTCCACGAGTTTAAAAAATTCGGCGACGTGAGCGTTAAGATCAGCCGCAGCAACGACGAGCGGATAGCCTTCGTGAACTTCAGGAAGCCGGAGGACGCCCGCGCCGCCAAGCACGCGAGGGGCCGCTTGGTGCTCTACGACCGGCCGTTAAAAATCGAGGCGGTGTACATCAACCGCAGGAGGAGCCGCTCCCCGGTGGAGCGGGAGCTGTACGCCGCGGCTCAGGCCCACAGACACTTGCAGAGACCCCTCTCGCCCACCGGGCTCGGATACAGAGACTACCGGCTGCAGCAGCTGGCCTTGGGACGGCTCCCGCCTCCGCCGCCGCCGCCGTTGCCCCGAGAGCTGGAGCGGGAGCGGGAGTTCGCCCTGTTCGAGGCCCGCGCGCGCCCGGCTTTCATCGCGGAGCGAGCGGCGTTCCGCGAGGAGGATTTCATATCGCCGGAAGATGACCAGAGAGCCAACAGGACGTTGTTTTTGGGCAACCTGGACATAACGGTCACGGAGGCCGACCTGAGGAGAGCCTTTGACCGGTTTGGGGTCATCACGGAGGTGGACATCAAAAGGCCCACGCGAGGACAAACCAGCACGTATGGATTTCTGAAATTTGAGAATCTTGACATGGCCCACCGGGCTAAACTTAGTATGTCGGGCAAAATAGTAGGCCACAACCCCATAAAGATCGGTTATGGGAAAGCTACTCCCACCACACGCCTGTGGGTGGGGGGCCTTGGACCCTGGGTACCTGTAGCTGCCCTAGCAAGAGAGTTTGACCGCTTTGGCACCATAAGGACCATTGACTACAGAAAGGGGGACACTTGGGCCTACATTCAGTACGAGAGTTTGGATGCCGCACAGGCGGCGTGCACACACATGAGGGGCTTTCCGCTGGGAGGTCCAGAGAGAAGACTTAGAGTGGACTTTGCAGACACTGAGCATCGTTACCAGCAGCAGTTCCTGCAGCCTCTCCCGATCCCACCGTTTGACATGGTGGCCGAATCGTTTGTCCACCGCGCAACACCTGAACCGCTGAGGGTCAGGGAACGGACTCCACCGCCACTTCACTTCAGGGAAAGAGAGCTCTTTCCTGGAGCTGAGTGGCCCAATCCAGCTATTCGCGATCGGGTACGTGCGTCACCTTTTGAGCCTCTGGAGCACTTGGAACGTGAGCGGCGGGCGCGGGAGCCTTGGTCTTTGGAACGAGAGCTGCAGGGACGAGAACCTGCACGCAAGCGGCGCATAATGGAGGACGGACGCCACTTAGACCACTCCCCCGACAGCACGGAGAGGACTGTGAGGCGTAGGCGTGCTTCTCCAGATGGCAGTCCCGGAGGCAGCAGCAGGGATGGAGGGCGCTTCAGCGACTCGGAGCGCCCTCTGCGGGCCGAGAGACCCTCTCCAGCACAAGAACGTCACAGCAGCCTGGAAAGAGGTGTGGCTGAACGGAGACTCAAAAGCCAGATACTCTCCGACAAGGGAGCGCCGAGCAGCACCGTGTCAGCGGTTGGAGAGCGCAAGCGCAAAGCCGGCGACGTCGGCAAGGGGCCGGCCAAAAGAGAACGTTCCGAGATCAATTCCAAGGGAGGCCAGACGTCCAAAGCCGACGGCACAAAACTCGGCTTGGCCTGGCACGGTATGCTTCTGCTCAAGAACAGCAATTTCCCAGCCAACATGCACCTGCTGGAGGGGGATCACAACGTAGCCAGCGACCTGCTCATCGAGGGCACGTCCGGGCGGCAGGTGAGCGAGCTGAAGATCACCCAACGTCTCCGTCTGGACCAGCCCAAGCTCGACGAGGTGTCCCGGCGCATCAAGGTGGCGGGTCCCGGCGGCTACGCCATCCTGCTGGCAGTCCCTGGGGCCACGGAGGACTCGTCTACGTCCGACCCCGCAGCCTCCACTCAGCGCCCGCTCCGTAACCTGGTGTCCTACCTCAACCAAAAACAAGCCGCGGGAGTCATCAGCCTGCCTGTGGGAGGGAGCAGAGATAAGGACAACACGGGGGTGCTTCATGCTTTCCCCCCCTGTGATTTCTCCCAGCAGTTCCTGGATTCCTCTGCCAAAGCTCTGGCTAAAAGTGAAGAGGACTATTTGGTCATGATTGTGGTGCGTGGAGCATCTTAAAAAAAAAAAGGAAAAGGAAAAAAAAGGAACACACAGAAGTTCAAGTGGTGTAAAAAAAAAAAAAAAAGAAAAGAAAAAAAAAAGCATCTGCTGTATGTCAGTAACTATTGCATGCTGTGTGTTCTGCATTATGGCGTACACTAGTATGGTCCTTGAGTGTTTCTATGTTACCATGTAATCCACTGAAATAACAAACCCTGCCCTCATACTAAACTAAAAGGATGTGTGTATTTGAACTTATTTTTGAAAGGGTGAATTGAATTAATTGCTCAGAGTCATAAACCTGCAGTAATTCAGTCAAAACGTATTAATACAGTAAAATATGAGGAGCATTTGTTGAATAAGTTTAACGTACGACGAAATGAGGCGTATAGAAAACATTTTTGGGTTGATTGGACGTTATAAAAACTGAGCTATCCAACTCTACTACAAAAAAAACCCTAAATAATTTAGATTTGCACTGAGTAGACACAATATCACCCACTACAATAACACCACAAACAATGGCTTCACAAGCTGGGACACACCTCCCTCACTCCGTGTCAAAGGTCACGTTTTTTCCTGGCTATTGTACTGCATTGCCTTAGATGGGACGGGTGTTCTTGTGTGTAACCCCAGTATAGGCATTTACATGAGGAGAACTTCAGAAACATTTCAATTACAGTGTATTAATATTTCTACCACTGAGCATGACACTTTTTAATCAACGGTTCTCAGTGGCGGTGGAGCGAATGTTTTGGTACAAAGCCAGTCACGAGGGAAAAAAACTCCAGTAACATTTTGAAGGTCAAAGCGCGTCGCAAAACTTTTCTCGTGCACAACATTCAGCAGCTCGGTGAAGGGCGTGTTTTGTGCTGCAAGAGTTGTGCGCCGTGTTTTTGGTCACATTTTGGTCACCAGTCAAAGTATCTCTGGTACATAGACTGGTACGTTTCAGTCCCTAATGCTGTGAATTCTGTTAAGAAAGAAACACAAATTACGTTCAGGTTAAAGGTTTGGTTTTGAGGAAATCTTTCAGTGTTTCTCAGTATTGGATCATCAAATTGCACGACAGACAACGAACTATGTGTGTGTCCACTCAGCATTCCACAAAGAACGGACTTTGTGGAATGCTGAATACTTGCAGATGTGATATTTTTGCGCAGGGAACAGCCCATAACACTCACAGCCTAGTAAAGCAAATACTAACATGTTGTTCATATTTTTTACTTAATATTTTATTTTGTGCATCCCTACCTTTTAGAAATGGTTGTGTAATGTGATCTATGAAAAACTACAGTAGTAATGGATAAAAAAAAGCTTAGAGTTTTGTGTTGTTTCATTTATTGCTCTGAAATCAGTAGGTCCTCAAATACTATTAATAGTCAGTATCATTAATATGTTGGTTCAAAGTGAAAACCTGCTCTTTGTTCAGTAAGTAGGTCTGAGGAATTTTAAAGTTTTAGAAACACTTTAAAGGTTCATGTTGGAATTATTTTAGAGGTTTTAATTGCCAGCATGCTCTCATCTCTCAAGGCCTACTTATCCAATTCTGTTTCGCCATTGTGCGTTTGTCATGCAATAGAAAATCGCTGATTTATTATGGTTTGATATGTATTGAAAACATTAATATGGCAGAAAATTTCTATGTGTGAACATCACGCCCACTTCAACGTTGGACTCTCGAGGAGACGAAACCCTCTGCAGAGCAGCGGTTTGTGAGTCCTCACTAATGAGGCAACTTTTAAGTTGTGTATCCCGACTGCACCTGTGATGACTTCTGTTTTAAATGGAAAAATGAGCAATGTACACTTTGATGTCATGGGAGAGAGAGGAAAATCCATAGAGCCCCATGCGAAGCTGTTCACATACCTGCAAGTGCGTTTGGGCACTTAATGTGACCGATTATCAATAAATTGTTCATTTGAAGGGAAACCTGTTTCTTCGATGGAAGTGAATTGAAGAAACACGCTGCCATACCTTAATGTGTTTCAACGGAGTTGTCACATGAGATTTTGTTTCTGCACACGTGGAAGACGACTTGCAGTTTGTTTAGCACCAGTGAGGAGAGAGACCCCCTCCCACCTCGTCCCCCCCCCCCCCCTGTGCTGCACAAGGATCGCTGTCTGCTTACCGGCCTGTTCTGAGCTCCTAAGTTGCCCGTCATAAATCACTCTCCCCCCCCCACACGAATCTCTGTTACCCCGTCAACGTTTCCTGGACAGGATGGAGGAGCCTTCGCTGCCGGTTGCTTACAGCCAGCCTGCGCTGTGAGACACTGGCTGAGTCAAGGGCAGGAGCCAATGGCAGCACAGTAACCTGTCGTCTCATTACTCTAAAGCTTTGTGTGCCTTTTGTACCTGGTGCCGAATAGGAGCTGAGGAGATCCCATTGCCGGCCGCCACGCACTCCACTCAGGAGGTTGTGTGTGACGCCTCTTTGAAATTTCCATAGCGTCGGCAGTTCAAGCTCTCCGAATGCGGAAGGGCGTGCTGAACCACTGGGGTGATTTGTCTCGATTGCTCTTTGCCCGGTTATGATTTGATTTGACTTACCCAGGGGAAGAGGATTGGCCCAGACCTCAGCTAGGAATATTGTCCACCACCGCCTCCGTCTTCTCTGATTGAACCGTCTCCGAGGAGACGAGCGAAGAAGCGTGTTTGTGGAGCTGAAGCTGTGTTCCATCGTCATGGAGATGAAGTACCACCAGCCCAAATTGTTTTCCCTTTTTTTGAAACTTCTGGAAGGAATCCACGCTGCGGACCCCTGCTCTCCTCCAAGTTCCTCCAGGAGACTTGTTTATTTTGCCAACATCTTTTTATAATTTTACGGCCACTTACCGCAGGAAAGAAAGATCCCATCCCCTCGTCCTCCCAAGCACTTCAGTCATGCTAATGTGAACAAATGCCGCGTAGAAGGACCTCTGACTTCACTAGAGAAACATTGCCATCTTGAGGACCGTGGAGCTCCTGCTTTCCTCTCACGGTCTACCTGACAAATCACACTCACGCACACCAGACACCCGGGACGGAGCCGGTATCGCTCTGACTGCTGTATAGAAACGACACGCGGGTGAGTAACGGAGAGAGAGGGAGAGTGCTGTCTGCCGGGTCTGTATCGGTGGCTTAGGCAGCAGTGGTAAGTATAACATGTTAACACCACACACTTCATAATAACCTTTTTAACCAGTAATATTACTGAGGTTACTTTCACTGATGGCAGAAATTCAATTGTGAGATAACAGGGTGATTTTACGCCGACGTGCTGCTCCCATCAGTAGATCGAAACTTGGTTGGTTGACATTTCACAAGCTACTGCAGTTGATACCAAATGTAATCCATATCAATCACTTAAATGTTCATCTTGGCACTCTTTCAAAAATAGCCGGATACTACAGGACAAGTCTTCAGGATCTAAAATGGTTAATATCTCCTTCAACACAAAAGAAAATCTGTTTCTTAAGCCTGAAGCATTTACGTCAATTAGGCAAATGTAATTACAGGATTTTTAATGAGGAAAGAAAGGGAATTTAGGCAAAATAAATTGTTAATTAGTGAAGGTCACAAATGAAAGCCTCCAGTCAATATAGTCAAGAACATGAATTTAAGATTTAAAATAGGCCCAGTGACCTTTTGAATCCATCACACCCCATTAGTTAGAAATCCAAATGTCGCTTGTGAAAACTAAATGAATCTGTGGCCAATACTTAATCTGGCATCTCACTGGTACCAGTATGCTTTGTTTTTGCTCTCCCAGTCTATTGGGCCGTGTGAGCAGCTGTATGTGCTGTTTGTCATAGCGCGTCAAACCGGAACCACAGAGACCTGCACATTAGCAAATCAATAGATCGAGGAGCAATACGCTTTGTTCAAAAATGAGCTTGTGTCTGCGCCGTGCAAACCCGATAGGACCCCTTATAACGAGGATCAGGTTTAAAGGCTACTTGGTGAAATCAATAGACCGACAGCTGGAGAGAATAAGTTGTACCGAGTCACCTGATTTCCAGATAAGAGCCGTTAGCGCTCTGCAGAGGTACCAATCATTTTGGGCACCGAACCTTCACCTCAGTTCCACACGTCTCTTAGTCAGAATATCTGCTCATGTAATGAAGCGCTTGGAAAAGAGCATTGATTTGACTACTAGACAAACATTAATCTATAAAAGCCACATGTGTCCAAATACAATTTTACGCTTAAATAAATAAACCCACGCTGATTGCGCTGCAGTTCATTGAGGCGTAAGCACCCAGTTGAATATTATGTTGATTACCAGCACTAACAATCCATTTAAAATTATTCACTCTAAACTGCTGTCGCGATTACAACACGTCTTTGTTTCCTTCACAGAGTCACACTGGACAGCAGGCGATGCATCCGTTTGTTTCCAACCAACACGCCATGCGATGTCATCTACTGTAAGTAACCTGTTTACTTTGATTAACAGTGTATTTACTCTTTTTTTTACCATGTGAAATAATTACAAGGACTTCTTGACTCTACCGTTTGACCCAAGATGGAAAATAATGTAAAAACACAGTCTGAATAATTTGATTTAATCACGTCAGTGTGTCTAGAGAAATGTGTCAATAAAATATGTAAAAGATGTTTCTACTTGTGGGTGTTTTCCTCCTGAGAGACAGACGTTGGTGTGGCATCACTTCATTTATTATCTGAATCAAACAAAAGCTGACTTCAGTCACATGACGGCTTTTCTTCAGCTGACTGCGAACTATTACAAGGCTTAAAAAAAACAGCTCAAAGAATGACCTTGGATATCTATGATTGGTTAAGCATATTTTTTAAACTATCAGTTCAAACGTCCACGAGACAGTTCTGACATAACAGTGCTTCACCCATAGATGCATTTGCTGCAACAGTTAATTATCAGCGGCGTTTAAGAAGGGACACACAAATTATTTCAAGATATCGCTCAAATATCCAGATAACTAAACAAGTATAATAATCCCAAACCCAAATCTACTTAAAGCGTCACATACATTTCATAAAAGATTTATTATGGTACAAAATATTCAGTGGCCTTCCACCTCAAAAGCAAACTGGCTGTGAATGAAACTCGTGAGCCGAAAGAGCTTTTGTGCGTGACTGTCGAAACAACACAAAGAGCCCTGCTCAGTATTGTGAAAGTGAGACGACGGGGAATAATTTGGTACTAATTGAGGCAGCATTCTTTGCGTAGAGGCTGTCCTTTGCCACAAGAGGGCGGCGTAACAAAAAAACGCACGTCCAGAACTGGATTCTGGTCTGTCCTCAGACCTCGAAATGACAACAATGGATGAACATCGTAATTTCAATTATATCGACAGTCCAAGCTATTTTCGACTAACATGAAGCTTCAAGTTGTAGGTTGGTTTCTAATGTGTCTTTGGCTGACATCACAGGAAAGTTAGTAAAGATACATAATAGTACCATGTAAGGCAAACGGTGGTGAACAACAAGAACTGAAGACACGAAAACAAACCCCCCCAAACATAATCACAAAATAATCTTGAATTGCAATACCAACAATTGGCTGCCTGCAGGCACTGTAGAGGCTTGGCAACCGTTTTCTACCATTCCAGTTTAAATGGGCAACAACAGCAAAACCTCTTTAGAGGAACAGACATTCAAGGTAGAAAAGACTACACTCAATCGCATACAATGACACAAAGAAACCTGCTCTTCAGCGGAGCTCATCAGCAGTCTTACTGTGATCGAAACAGGCTTCTTCACTCAGTGTATCTTTGCAGTTAAGAGTTCAAATGGTGTGCAAGTGAGCTGTCGATGACAGATCTCTCTGTGTACTTGCATAGAAAAGTTCACAGACAGTGAGCTGGGTGTGACAAGATGACAAGTTGTTAAAAGGAGTCATTACTGAGCCATGGAATAAACAGGGCAGTTTCTAGTCGGTAGATTTGAGATAGTCGCTGCTGAAGTGCTGAGATAATTTCAAAAAAGAAAAGCGTGCTCGCTTGCAAGCGAAACGCTGGTGCAAACCCTGTAGAATGTGTTAAAACATCATAGTAGATGAAGGTATGAATACATATAAAAGGGTCAAAAAGGAAAATAAAACATTTCAAACATCCCTTCCATAACAATCTACAGGGGAAAGCACTCAACAAGTTGAGGTTTGAATGTCTAACAATGCTGGTTTATTTGACGGATCAAAACGATGGGCGGCATATCAATAAACATCTAAATGCTGTAGCACACGCGGAACAATCCATCCCTGTGTCTGCAAGAGTAGAGTTGTGGCCAGAGGCTTTTGTACTTGAAGCGTTTGCTGCTTTTTGGCTTTGATGAGCAGTTTGCACATTATGTCACGCAGGCAACAAAGAGGGGAAGGTTGTGGATGTCCAATCAGTGGGGACGTTAAATGTAGTGGTTGGAAGCAATGCATTACTCGCTGTGCTCAAACCCGACGCAGAACGCTGAGTCAGAAGCTAAAAGGCACAGCCGGCACGACTCGGCCAGCTGCACAAATCAAGCTTCTCTTTCATATCGGTGTCGCTGAGGACTTTAATTGTCTGCATTTAACAGACTAGACGTCCACGTGAAAAAAGCAACATTTTCACTTTCAGTAGTTGCTCAGTACCTTAATTATCATGCAGCATAAATCACGACTTGGCCCAAAGTGCATACCAGTGAGTACAGGTTTACAGACACAGGTGAAGGCTTCCATAAAAACCAATTGAGAGGCAATTCATCACGGATATGTGCTTCTATTAAATGCCATTACAGAAACAACAGGAGGAGAATTCTGGAAAGGGACTTCAAGCTCAACTGTGTAAGCTTTGTTTGCAGTGATAAAACCTAAATAAAAGGATTCTGCAAAGTGAATGCAGTTTTGGTGTTGAATTGAAAAACATATTTAGTTTGAGTTGTTATGATTGCAAAGCAGCAAGCATTCGAATCTGTTGGATGAACTATATTCTTAGTTTCGGATGCATCTTCCTCTGATAAGTAGTAAATATTCAGCAGAACACTACAGTTTTGGCTCTTTAACAGTTCAACATAAACACACAGTTGCCGCCGTCCTGCATGTTCTCAGAGACGTTGCCGGGGGTTTCCTCGGCCCGTGATTCACTCCTGCTGAAATTAAGGGTCACTTGGGTCCGCGCTCTAAAGCCCGAGTCCAAGGTCCAAGGCATGCAGTCGCGCTGACGGCAAGTCGCGAGCATGCTGGTTCAGGATCGAAGGCCTTTCCCCGGGTTTCATTCCTACACAGCGCCGTTCTGCAGGCGGTCAGGGGCGAAGCAGCCGTTGGTCTTACAGCTGCTTTCTGCGGTCTTGGTCCGGGTCACTTTGTTCTTGGCCTTCCAGCGCTGAGCCAGCGGCTCCAGGAACAGAGAGACGGAGGAGAGCAGATAGCAGAGCCCGGCCAAGTAGAATGAGCAGTCGTACGTCTGAGTGTAGTCGTACAAGAAGCCTGCAGAACACCGAAATAGTAACACATATATGTCTCGGTAATGAATATACACTACAGGTTTCATTTGAAGCAATACCTTTAATAATATATCATGTAGACGCAAGCTTAGGAAGCCTGTTGAAAGGGTTGATCTGGGGATTAATGCTGAATCTTATTTTTCAAATAAGAAATCAATATAAAAACAATGAGTTGGTCTAAAATGACATACAAATAGACAATTCTAATTCTTACATTTGTGTGCTATATGTTGTGCAGAAACAGTGGAAATAAGTTTTTCACATTTGTCTGTGAAAAAATGTAAAAAATTATATTCCATATTGTCAAAAATGTCATATATTCGAAATGTTACAGTAGTTTTAACCAAAAAAAGTATACTAAAAACGAATGTACCCTAAGAAATGTATGTAATAAAAAGTTGTATTATGGCACAAAATGTGTTTTTAGTAAAAAAAAAAAAGCAGCTACGACTAACATTTAGCTATTGACATGAATTATTGCACAGTTAGCAATCCGGAAGAACTGAATATGACAACAATGTTTTCATAGGGGAAAGGACCATCGTTTGCCTCATGTTTGTTTCTTAGTGGAGCAGCAGGGATGGTAAACAGAGCCACATGCTATTTCCATACAAGCCGAAAGGGGGTCATTAGTCACATCAAGGCCGAAATCCATATGCTGCTTCGAAGGGACGGCCCAACCCGGTTTACTGGGTCCGTGTCAACGGGTTCAAGGGAAGCAGCCTGTTGAACCTGAGCCAAACGTTACCTAAGGGAGTCCCCCCCCTCCCCCACAAAAAAAATGTAGTCGAGTATGTTGTGCAAGCTCCAACCAAGTTTCAGTCTTCTATGTGAGTGCCACATGTAGGCGTATTTCACAACCTGTTGTCGGCACAAAAACTGTAACAACAAACAGGTTGCTGATTGGAACCGTCCCTCTAAGACTTGACAAAGACAAACTGCCTTCAGTTACAGAGAGGGACTCAAACACGCCATAAATCCCCCGTTATTCTACTTAACTTGCTTCAAGGCAAGACGACGTGACGCAGCCCCTTTTTTAAAACTTTTTTTTTTGCCAGCCAAAAGTCCCAGTTGGCATAGAGGGACCTATAGGCAGTGTGTTCAGTGTTCACCCTCCGTAAGGACCGGATACGCACAGACAGGAAGGAAGACTTGAAGGCACCGCATGGAAATATGAGCCTCAACAACCTCCATTCACTCACCTACAGTTTGACACTTTAATGGACTGAAGCACACAAACGCACACACACGTGTACTGTGTTCACTTCAGGACAGTAACGCCATGGCGATATACACAGAAAAATGATGAGTGAGTGACTAAAGGTTTTCCATGACGTTAATCCTCTCACCTGCCAAAGGGGGTCCTGTCAGGCAACCCAGGCCGACAAAGAACATGGAGAAGCCCATGGAGTTGTTGAGCTTCTCTGCCCCCACGAGATCGACCTGGCAAATCATGGAAAGAAAGGTGTTTTTGGGTACAGAACGCTATATGCAAAAAAAACATATTCTTCATCTCGCCACCATGTTGTAACAGTTTTAGTACAACTTCAGTCCCACATTAAATACCTCATACATAAATGCATAAATTACCTTTCAAAAACCTACAGCATAAAAAGCCAAAAGATAAGTACCTAATAATTCATGCTTGAATGACTTTAAATGCAGATGTCTGTCGGCAAAATACTAGGCGAAGGTCATCCGAGATAACATCACAGCAACACCGGTCCGACGAGGTGAGATGCCAGCATTACCAGGAAATTTAATTTACTGTCATATTTTTCAAACAGACATCAGCAGACTTGTTTGAATGAGTTTTTGTCGTCCTGTGTGATGTGAGCGGTCGTTACTGGATACTCGCCGACTTAAAATGTTGTTCCACCCATTTAGTCACATTGAAACAGTCTGTTTCAGTTTGTTCGTGTGACGCAATGATGTAACAAAGCCACAATAAGCAACAATACAGTTACTGTGATTCAAACAGAGTAGAGTGTGTGATTACTGTTCGGTCTCTACTGGCGCTGGCGAGAAAGCACATTGTAGCATTTATTATTTAATTGTTAAAGCCAACCTTTTGGGATATTCCAATGAGCAGTTTTTTATTTGAAATCTGTTCAGAATCACTTTCTATCTGCCCTGCAGTGAGTCAGCATTATCATAAAGTAACCATGAGCTTATCTGTGTGGAAAACAGTTTTACAGCAGGTGTCTAAATGAAGTTGAATAAAGGTGGGTTAAGAGTAAGATAATTCTGCCAATTCAGAACACTTTATATGGAAAATATTCACGAGCAGTTAATGCTTTAAAGAGCGGCTCCATTTATACTCAACATGCTGCATCTGTTCACCACTGGTCCAATTTTGTAGCGGTTTTAATGTTCCCCAGAGAATAAAGTATTTTTCTTAAGTTTTCACTTGCTCCATGGAACACACACTGAGTGAGAAGACCAGCGAGGGAGTGCACTTCATCACACCTTTTGATATATAATCCACGTGACCCAGTGTCTGCAGCAGGAGACGCACACACAGTCTGTGTGCCCAAGACCTTCAATTTTGCTCTCATTGTTGGGCTTGGCCTTTAAAACTGAGCATTTAGTCTTGTTTGATAATGAACTATTCATCAATCCATAATCTGGGACCCCATATTACAGTTCTTCCTTATAAATAAGACGAAACCTGTTAAGTAAAGCTACTTGAAGGCTCCCTTCACAGGTCCCTTTTTACAAATGCACAGCATGGAGGTTTCAATAGCGGGATCTCCTTACTAGAACGGGGAGGAGGAGGGCCATGTATCCACCGCAGAAGACGGCAAAGAAGACGGCGTAAACCATCAGCAGAAGGTAAGAGGTCGCCAGTGGGGAGAGCAGGTTGACCAGGCCGCAGAGGATCAGGTAGGCCTTGTGGGAGTGGTATTTGTGGAACAGGTTCCTGTCCGTCACCCAGCCTGAGGCCAGCTGGGCGATGGTCTCTGTGATACCTGCAAGCAAGGCAAACAAGGGGAGGGTTAGGAACATCAAAGCAACATTACAAGATTAAGATGAATCTGGGACAATAGAGAAAAAAGCAGAGAAAAATAAGTGAAAACGAGACATCTGTATAAACTTATCAGCTTACCTATTTTTTGGCTTTTAAAACGCATTGAAAAGCATTATTGATAAAGCTGATAATTATGGTTAAAGAAGGTAAAGGAAGATATTCCTCACTGTTTCTTTAAGGAATGAGTAAGAGAAGAGAGGCAGACTGGGGAATTCATACAATAAAATATTCAGGTGGAAGCTGCTCTTTGGTAATGGAGTTTTTGATGGAATCCAAAAAAACAAAGCATCACAGCTCTTGATCCCCTTTAACAAAACATCTTCAATAATCAGGAAGCAAAGTTTTACATTTACAAAATAGATCCAATCTGCCTGAATAAAGCAGACTGATTGTTAAGCACTAGGAATAATTTAATACCATAAGACAAATTTTCTGAGAGTTTCTTTTTTAAATTGGATGTATAAATGAGTCAGATGACCAAAATGTAAAAAATCTCTTTTTTAAAAACACAGGGCTGAAATGTATCCATGCAGATAGTGTGAATCAGGCAAAAATATCTCAACAGTTGACGTTTTATAAAGACATTAATGGTTACCTGTCTCCTACTGTAGCGCCACCACCAGGTACATTTTGTTTTTGGTAACATATTGACAACTATTAAATGGATTACCATAAAATGAGGTCCTTTTAAAAGTATGCAGTTTTGGTCTGAGATAACAGTGTGTAGGAAGTGTGTGTTTGTTTGTTTGTGTGCTTATATGTGGGACAGACACAGAACATCAGGGAAGAATGACACGCAGCAGCTAAACCACAAAGGTCGGCATTAATAACAAATATCCGATCCATTTTGAGTGCCAGTTGTTGCTGTCCTCTAAAACCAGACGACTTCCACAAACAAGATAAGCATTTGTAAATATCTGTATTACACTTGCAACACCAAGGAAAACTACTCGCGCTCCGGCCCGTCTGATTGATTTGTTTGCTGCAGTCGGGTATGATGACTGGGCAGATATGTGTTGCTCTCTGCTGAGGTCAACTGGAACGCGATATGCAGTGCGGAAACTGCAGAGGTGTATTGACCGGCGCAGGAATAGCTACAAGGAGGCAGCGCTGAGCCATTGATCAATGAAACAAACTGGTTCTATGCAGATCAGTCACCGGCCCTTTGCTCAGCCTCTGCACCAACAACTGCACAGCCTGCAGCCACTGACACGGAAAGAGGGGCAAATTCCGCTGAATATGGATGAGTTAGGATAAGTTACCGTGTCAAGAATACGGATCTATCTGGGTTTTGTGTATACAGTAAAGGTTAAATAAATCTCCATAAATCAAAAAGTGGATATAATTTGAGATGCAGAGTTACATCTTCACCTTTCAAGGCTTTGACTAATGTTCACATGAATAACAAACAGAATGCCTCGTCGGTGAAATGAAATGATTACATATACCGTATATATATAAAATACACTCTAGAGCCTTTCCCTCTCTCCGAGGTTAGAGAGATGACATGAGGCAGCTGTGCTATGTTTATGTGTCCTCCTCTAGTGTCCCGGGGTGTCCCTGCTTGCACACAGACAAGTTGTGAGTTTGTTTGTGTGTTTTAGCCCCAGCAGGTTGTTTCAGGCCTGCAGCTGTTCTTGTTCAAATTCAGTACAATGCAGTTTAAATTTGGCCTTTCCAAGTAGCACATTAAGCCAACTGCATAAGGGACATCATTAGTTCTCCCCTTAGTCAGGGGAGGGGGGGGGGTGACAGGTACAGAAGATGTATACTTTCTGCCTGCTTCTGTGCGATAACCGACTGTCGGGAGGTTGCAAGGCACAGACAGGCGATTCCCTTTGCTCCGAGGAAGAAAACTTGTCACTAAATTAAAGCAAAGCGGTTATAAAAGACATGTTGGTTTTCCCAGCTTCTCTGAGGTGGAAGTTGGCTTGTCTTCCCTCCTCTTTTTTTTGTTTTACGTATTCAGACTCAGTGCTCCGAGGCAAAGCATCAGCCACTTTAGGACCGGACTCAAACGGAATTGTGAGCCCCTCTTGTCATCACGCCAACAACTTTACCCTGTAAGGTGTTGCTAGGCAACTCCAGTCACAGCCTCAGTGTTGGTGGCTGAGGGTTGATGAACAGACTGACCCGGACGACAGCGGACTCCCCTCCCTCGGCCGAGTCAATGGGCTTCTATGACGAGCGCTAGTTTGGGGAAAGAGGGACGGTGGGACACTTGGACGATGGCTTTGTGGTGCGGCTGGCACTCCGTCTCTCCAGCTCTGTCTCTCATTCAGCGCACATGACCGGAGAATGTGACAGAACAAACATGTCGGAATCAAAATAATTGGTCATTCCCACTGCCTTTTGTCAAAAAACAACAACAATGCAGGACTGGTTTAGGGATAGTTTCAACTGGTTTCGTCGATTCATTTGCGTGAATCCCGTATCATTTCAGCTGTGTTATTTAATACTGATATTAGTTTTGGCTCAATCCTTCAGCAGTTACAGTATATCCAGTCTCTACAATGCTGACAAAAGGAAAAGCTGCATAGTCACAGGCTATTTATCGTAAGGCATGACATACATGTAAATAGCTTGGGACACCAAAACAGTCCTTCAGGTAATTAGGACCATCTATCCAAAAGCTGAGCCATTGATAATTCCAATAATGGTCCTCCGACAACTGAAAACGCTTTAACACTATATGTCTTCATTCCCCCAATCATAGACAGGAGCTACCATTCACTGTGCCACATGCCCAGCAGCATCTAACACTTATAGCATTCACAGCTTGTCCAAGGACCCATAGTCATGGACCCCGGCAGCCAAGTCTGACAAAGCAATCATTGAGAATTACTCGCACATGTGGTGGTCAACATGTTAACTCTGCTTTCTTTAAATAATGGAGTGGCCCCATCAATGGGATACTGCTGAAGCCGCCCAACCTAGCCAGTGGAACAAAGTTCAGCTTTTATGTAAGCACATCCGTTACATAAGACTGCAGAGTCTGAGCAGCTCACAAATAATTAATAGCTGAAAGTTGACAGAGTACTTTTTTTCCATTGCTTCTTCAACCCAATCTAGAAGTAACTTGAATCTCCCTTTTCAAAATCACTGTAAAGTCCCTGCTGGAAGCCACATTCACGGACAACTGACAGCAATCCACAGTCCGCACTGTCAATCAGGAGTCTGTAAGGTTTTCTACAGAGCATCCCCATGCAGACTGGTGTATAATCCAGAAAAGGAATATCAACACTTTTTGTGATGAGAATAGTTTGGATTAAATCCACCAGATTCAACTTTAAAACAATTAAACTGCATCAAAATAGAAAAGCATGACAATGCTTCTATATGTAAGAGGTCAATTTGTGCTTGATCTCCAACTCAAATACTAGAAACCGTCATCGAACCGTCGATGAGATCCAACATTTGAATTACTGAGGTTTAGAGCTTCTGGTTGCAGCCTGTTTTAGTCTCTATGCTAAGCTATGCTAGCTGGCTGCTGCAGATACATTTACTGTGCAGACATTAGACTGGTTTCCAGTGTTTCCCCTGGAATTAACAAAAATAAATGTTTGTGCACCGCAGGTCTCCCCCGACACGTGGGCGCGCATATGTCCATGCGTGGGCACAAAAACATGGTAGAACGTGTTGTCGAATGGGCTCCTCACCTGCCACAGAGATGATGAAGGAAGCGTCCATGGCATTAATGCCCAGGGTTCTGGCTCGAGCAGACAGGTGGAAATAGGGGATGAAGTAGGCCAACTGGCTGAAGACCAAGGACCAAGTGTAGATACAAAAGAATGGGTCCTTTAGCAGGGAGAAATCCAGTACTTTGGTTTGCATGACGGTCACCTCGCTTGGAGTGCTGGCATGCACAGGAATTCCTACGGGGGTGGACCCATTCACGCTGCCGTGGTGCTCCGATGAGACGTCTGGAGACGTGGGTTTACACTGAGCCGAGTCGTGAGGCTTCTCTCCATTGACACCATTGAGGACAAGTCTGGTATGTTCAGGATCCACCGACTGGTCCGGGGGTCTTTGAGTACATTGGCCCCCAAGGTTCTCAGTTTCCCCGTGAGAAGGAGAAGGAGTAAGAAGAGGGAATGGGAATGAGTCTGCTTTGGAGATGCCATTGGATACCCAAGAGGAGCCATTCAAGCAGCTCTTAGTGTAGTCCTTCTCTGAATAGCTCTTAAGAGAGGCAGAAGGGCTCTTTTGGATAGGACAAGAGTTAGGGTTTGAAACTGGAGGCTTCACATGGATTGGTCGCAGGAGCATCCCAGTGGCTACCAGATTCAGCATGAGACCGCCAAGAATCAGCATTGCACCTGTAGGCGACAAAGAGACCTCAGGACCCTCAATGCCAACTACATCAAAAAGGAAATACCTCTGGTAACATACTTGCATAAATTACACAGTCATCAGTCATCAACAGAAATTGACTGCATACCTTGCCAAGCGTACCGGTCCAAGAGCCACTGAGTAAAGGGAGCGAGGGCAAAAGTCAAACCCATACCAGAACGCCCAATGGCATACGCGGTCGCTAACCTCCTTCGGAAGTACAGCGCTGTTACGACTGAGAAGGATTGGTAAAGTAGTGCAAAACCAATTCCTAAGAAGAATGAAGAAGAGTATCACTATCATATGCTTCAACAGGAATATGTTAGGAAAAGAGAAAAAATAGATATTTTGGCATACCACCAAATTTATACATACCAACTATGACTCCCATGCTCAAGTAGAGGTACACCACATTGTTGGCAAAAATACTGATGATGAACCCTCCACTGACAAGCACCGCCCCAGTGATGGAGGTCACCCTGGTTCCTAGCTTGGCACAGGCTACAGAGGCAATGGGCGCTGGAGAAGAAGCACAAAGATGTAGACTCACTTTGCAATCCTCTGGTGTTTATGTGTAAAATATAAAACATCATTGTTAAACGAACCTCCCGACAGACGCAGGCTGGACATGATGGAACCGATCCAGCTGATGCTTTCTGATGAGCCTCCAAACTCATCTTGGAAAGCCACAAAGAAGATGCCAAAACTCTTTAGTGTTCCCATCACTAGGACGTTTACCTGGAGGACACACAACACACACACACACACACACACACAAATTGGAGGGAGACGAGATCAGTGCAAACCAAGAGTGCGTGAGATAAATACATACATTTTCATCAAACGTTATTATATAATGTTTATATAATAATTGTTATCTAATGTACTCTGTAAAACACACATATGAGTGAGAAGTATTGTTGCTGCCACCATCCTGTCAAGAACTTGTTGACAAAGGCCAGAAACCATATCATTGTCACAGAATATACCTGGATTTGACGACAGCGTTTTGGGAAAAGTGGATGCTTGTTGGTCAAAAGTATTTTTTGCAAATATTTGCATGTTTGAGATGTGACAGAGATCATAAACAGCGGAGGTGTACATACCAGGAAACAATGCAGCACCACCATCCAGCCCCAACCTCCATCTGGAGGATCCTCATAATTGATTTCTTTAGCCTTCTCCTTCTTCGAGGCGTCCTTCCTGAACAGGTTCATGGCTGCCTTGGTTTAACTGGAAGAGAAAAAAGTCATTAAAACATTGATAACATAATTCCATAGGTTGCGTAATCAGAAGCATTCAGCACATCACAGTCTTTACATATTCTAGCATAACAAGCAGCATCCTTCTTAAAAACAACCATGATTTCTAGTTTTATTTTTTTTTATTAAAGTGCCTTTACGTCAACTAACTTAACAGAAACTGTGGACTAAAATATTAAAGTATTTTTTCCCTTTTCATGAGACCTTTGACATGAACCTCTTATGATCCTGAAGGATCCTGAAAGGACCAGACAGTAGACAGTAGTACTGTATTGACTTGTTAAGTCATTGAGCTGTGACGCAAATAAGTTACAGTGCAACAAAACATAGTTAATTTTCCACCTCTTTTGTCTTATTACAGATTCTGCACTGGACTCAATGTCTCAGCAGTGTTTACATTAAGTCCAAATGTTCAAACATTCGTATCACAAGGCTTATTGACAGCAAGTAACATGGCTTTGGCATCACAAGCTAAATTTTCATTTGTTCGTGATGTAATTCGTGACATTTTGTAGCTGTATTTGGGGTTTGATCCTTTAAGTGCCGGAATTTGGCAGAGGGACGTCAAATGGGGGGATAATCAATTATGATGAGGAACGAGCTGTCCGTGTAAGGAGCCAATTGTACTGCAGTTTATCTCAGCACTTTAACAGGCAAAGTCCAACATTGATTTACTTTCAGCCTTTCTTGGACCTTGAAGGTATTTATTTATCTTCACATTTATTTGTTCCTTTGTTTTTGTACATTTTTGTTATACATATATATTGCATATAAATTACTCAATTTTTGTTTATATTTTTAATCACTTTTTTTCATATAGGGTAATTTGTTTTTTGTATCCCTTTATTTTTCCTTGTTATTTTCCTTTCAGCTTTTGCAATTCCTTGAAGGGCGTCCGTCAATCAACTGGCTTTATGTCCAGTCCAGGGTGAGAATTGAATTCCTACACACGTGGACCAATGCTTTGAGAAAGCGTTATCTTCAGTCTTGCAGGCTGCACGACTTGTCTACATTATAACACGGCACCATCAGTATGTATGTTGTGGCTGGAGTTGTAGATATAAATGCAACTCATAAGGATCAAGTAAAGTAATGAATAATAAATCATTTTGATTGAAGTATATCAGATCCAATAATGAACACTGGATGAAACCTGAAGAAATCAAGTGACATGGCTTCTTAGGCTCATATGCTAGAAGACGAGGGTGCAGCAAACCTGTGTTTGTCACCAGTTCTTTGTAGCCTGCATCACTAACTCAGTCCGACTAAGACATGTACAAGAAGCAGAGACCACATTAAGCGGAGAGCACAGAGCGGATTAAAGGGGGAATGAATTGGGCCAGTGTACTTGCGAGGAAAGTATTTCTCCCCCATGTGCTGTGCAGAGGTTTTCATCAGAGTTTGGTTGAGTGCAGGTTCGTGAATGTGCCGGGCGTCTCAGGGCTGGAGCCATGTGGGATTGGGGATCAGAGCTTTGTAGTGGGGTATTATAGTTTTTCTCCGTAGCCTCGGTACATTTATCAAACCATCCTTATCAATGGCAAGAAAAGTGCATCTCTTGCATCTCTTGAAATAATTCATACAGATGGCACTGTATTTGCCTTGATCAAAGTCCTTAATTCATCTATAAAAAGTAAATATTAGTATAAATGAACATGTCAGAGCACTCAGTCCATGTGTCATTCTTTACAAAGAAGATGGTCAAAATTCTTTACAATGTTGTCAATATAACAGTGGGCTAATTGTTAATAGCATTATGAATTAGGAAATGTTAATCTCATTGATATCTGCTTCAATTTCAGAGCTTTGCAGGTGTGATGCCAATGCGTTCGGTCGTCTTTCACAGAGAATCACATGGAGAATCGTCTGTTTCCTGACGTAAAGTATATTAATTTGTTGATTGTCCATTTCATTTTGATACAGAAAAGAAAACAACAAGATTTAACGCATCAACGTTCGGATTAAATTGTTATCAGTTCATCTCGTCGAGACAAATTTACAAAATGAATCAAACAGTATTGTCTTTAAAACATGCTTGACGTATTACAGGACCAGTCTTCTTATTCAGGTGAATAGGAAGGTGTGTCCACACTTTGACTGGTACTGTATGTTAACCAGTTCAACCGTTTTGCATCTGACCAATGACTGGGCCTTTTAGGGGGTAAGACCAGTAGAATGCTTTTTGATCAACGTGACATAAGCAGTTGATAATGTAGGAAACAGCAACTAATGTTACTGAATGTTACTGCACACATTCACCATGAGATTCTTTCTCCTAGTTTTATATTCCTCTCCTTGTGTAATATAAGATTTTGCGTAAGGTTAATGGTGAATAATGTCCTAATGTTCTAAATCTGTCCCGATATGACATACACAGCCTTTGCGCTGGAAGCTTATAAGTCCAAGTGGGTGGATGAAGACTGATCGAATTGAAAAGGTTTTAAAGGGGCCCTGTGGAGTTCTTGAAAACAAAAGTCGCATTATGTTTTACTGACTTTGCATTTGTGCATTTGCATCCTTGAAGTCTAACGACTGTGTTGGGAACATTTCCTTTCTCACACGAGGTGTTTGAAATCCTGCATTGTTTGCAGGCTTGCTGGTGCAATGCTGCTGCAATCTTGGTGTGTTACACCCAACTATTGATCAGTGGAATGAAGTTATCTGCAGGAACTTGTTTTAAATCCTCCTTGTGCATACGGAGACGAGCTCAATGGCTCTACAAGAGGTGATACACCAAAGCAACAAAAGCTGTAAAGGTAAGCTTAAGAATTGGTAAACAATTTGGGGAAGTGCGCGTATTTCTCTTTTCAGTTAGATGGGAAGAACAGCAGCACTTTCTTATCCATCCTCACTGAAGTATTGAAACATGGATTTGTGGGCTGCAGCAACGTCCTCTCCCCTAACAAAATGTTGTATTTGCATGTAAGAAATCGATCCCCATTAGCTATATATCGCTCATTAATGTCCTCACGTTAAACTGGTTGAATTCTTGGAGGAAAATAAAGCAAGGTAAAAAGTTGTGCTAACAATTTGTTTAAGTGATTACTTACTAAAATCCCAGCTGTGTCACACCACGTCTGTCAGTGAAGGTAAAAACTTGCTGGTCACTCGGCCTCCCGGCCTCCACCACCAGCAGGAGCTACCAGTGCAATGACCAGGACGCAATCGTCATTATGCGTCTCACCTGGAAGCGCTACGACAACAGCAAAACCCCAAAACGTCAATCACGTCCTACACACCCTGTAGGTACCCAGTAAACTATGGTCGGTTGTTAAGTGGAGCAGCGACAGCAAGATACATGATAATTGTCATTCTTAACTGGCTTGTTGGGTTACCTGTTAATGCAGATTTGGTAGAACGCCTGAAGCCTCTGGAGTTGGAGATTAAACTCAGGACTCCGATTCTCCGTGTGTCATCCTCACGCTGGTCGAGGGGCACTTGTAACAACGTTTGCAACAAGATTAGTTTTAAACCTGCAACAAGGAGTGGATCACGATGAGATACAATTATACACATAAATACAAAATGAATGACACAACAATTTAGATACTCTTTGGTGCCAATCCCTCTTCTTGTTGTAACATTTCACAGTATCTTTCAAAATGAATTATCTGGGAAGCACACTTTTTTTTCAATGAGAAATGAAGACACATCGTTCTCAATGCTGATAAGACGTGCTGTGAAGAAAAGCTATTTGTCAAAGAGAACTATTTGACAGCGTAGCGAGCAGGAGTCAGCCGTGCCTCCTACAGATGAGAGGAGGGGCGGTACAGAGATATGAGGTGACACCTTTATCAGCCAAATCTAATCAATTTTGCGCCAGAAGAATTTGATTTGATCACAGTAATCAGGTTGTTATGCTCTTTGGTTTGGTTTTAATCGGGGAAATGATTATGACAGTCAACAAGGTTTTGCACAAATACAAAACAGGGGGTCGGAAATATACTACTGAACTTTGGCTGAATGGTGAGGTGGCCTGCTCAATGGTGAATTCCGAAAGTCTGTTGTATTACGCTTGAATTGATGGCGAGTATTAGTGTCCGTATGGACAAGTGCAAGTAATGTTGAGACTAAAGCAGCTAATAACACAGATGACTTTTATTCAAGAAACTTTGCTCTCCAGTGAATACAGGTAATATCTGCTATGCAAGCAGCATATATAATAAACATTACCTAAAATTGATGGAGCCAGAAAAATATCAAAGAACAAAGAATTAACCTCAATGATACAAATGAATACCTATCACACTTCTATATCATGACTCAGGTGCTTCAGTAATGACCAACTTATGAAGACAGCTTTCCCTTTGTAGAGGCACCAGATGTCCCTCGTCTCCTCTTATTTTTGTCCTGGCCATTGAACCTCTAGCAATGGAATCTAGAGGCAATAGTGAGATAACTGGTATCACAATGAATGATACTATGAATAAAATAAGAGTATTTGCTGATGATATAGTGCTCTTTCTGACAGACTTCTTTATTCAGTAACTCAACATATTGTAACTTATTGGGTTATAAGGTTAATGCATCAAAGTCTACAAAGCTATTTTTTGAAAAATCTGAGGGATTAACTCCACCACTAAATACACCATTTAGGAATATTGTGGACAGCTTTACATACCTCTCTGTTAAAATAGCGCCTATAGAATCCATAGTACTCACTAACCATAACCCTGTGACTGAGTCAGTAGGTGAATCTATTACTAGAGGAAAATCTTTGCCAATATCCGTAATTGGGCGTATTAATATTCTGTAAAATATTCTTCCTAAATTCCTTTACCTTTTTCAATCCTTTCCAAGCGCTCCTCCTCCTAATTTCTTCCAATCCAATTTGTAACAATAGACTGTCAAGATGCGCATGACCTTGTTATAAAGCATATGACAGAGGTGGGTTAAAACTACGACGAGCTGCCTCATACTGGGTTGAACACTCAATACTCGCTGCACTGGATGAGGATGGAAAAAACCACAACCTCCAAAATTCCCCTATATGTCGACCTCTACTCAGCAAACTTTACTACTTTGAAGAAACACACTGCAAACCCCTTTGTTAAAAACACGTTATGACAATATGGCAAGATGTGTTAGTTATCTTGGGGGAAAAACTGCTCAATCCCAATACTCACATATTTGGGGGACACTTTACTTCAGGTACGACCCTGGTTTTAGGTTTTGGGCAGACAGAAGTATCGGAAAGATTTCAGATTTGTATGATTATGAAACCCCAAATAATGTTTTAAATTAAGCAAACGTTTAGCATAGCATTTTACAGGCATCTCCAGATAAGAAGACACGGAAATCTGTAAATCTCACCTCTCTAAATTCTTTAGAAAAGATAGCTCTAAGCCATTATGGATCTCAGTGTTTCATCAGACTTTCACAGCTGCAGCAAAAGAATCCAGATGACAAAAGGCGAGTATGGTGTTCAGCCCTTAATGAGGAAATCACTGCAGAAACGTGGCGGGACGTGTGTCTACTGTGTCAAGTCAAAACAATAAACTCAAGGGTGAAACTTCGCCAGCATAAATGGGTGATGAGAACATACATTGCATCACATGTACCCCAACACACATGTGGTAAATGTGGTAAACAGGTAGCTGGGCTCACTGCTTCTGCCAATGAACCCTCATTCAAGATTTCTGGACAGAGATTATTACAATCTGTCTGTATCAAACTACAACTTTACTTTTAACAATAGCAAAAAGAAGGTGGTCGCATTTTGTCTTCTTGAACCTAAACTGCAACGGCTTGCCAAGCAAACAACATTGGATAGAGACGCTACCTCTCCTTAGAGAAACGTACGTATGTAGATAAAGGGAAATATAATATCTACAAAGGCTTGGAGCTCCGTTAAGGAGTTCCTCGAGGGAGAAGATTGTGTTGTAACCCAGTAGCCTACGGTTAAGGAAGCATTCTATTTGTAGGCATAATAAGTATCTATCTGTGCATGTACATATGAGTCTCGCTCTACTGCTATTTTTATTTTCGTCTCTTCTGACTGTCGGTAACACCCAACAACAAATCATGCCTCTGATATTTCCATTTGAAATGGTGGCCTTTATGTACTTTCATCTGCACTTTCTGCCCCGTTTGGGTTTTTTTTTCTGTAATGTGGAAGAACAAAATATATGTTTGTCAAAAAAAAAGTATAAAATCTGAATCACAGAGCCACACCTGGTAAAATAATACATATTCCTCCTCAGCGTCCTGTCACCAATCTCTAAGCTTCCCTCCAGGTGCAGGAGTTTCTTCACTGCTCTGCATTGCAGTCTAAAAATAGTTGGTTTGCATAAGTCCAGCTGTTAAATTTAGTCCTCATAACTCTCTCCTATTTCCTATATCCCACGTTGTCTGCCTGCCTATTTCATCAATCAAGATACAGTTTCACACCCTGCAGCCTCTAACTATCCGACTCAAAGCCTTGTAGCCTTCAGTTTCTGCATGGACTTGTGAGGAACTCAAGACTTGTGAGATTACAAAGTAAGCGGCGGGTGTTCAGCTGAAAGCTTTAGGCTTAGTCCACGCAGGCACACACACGCACACAAACCCGTATGATTGCAGAAAGAAAACAGGTATCGGTCCTACTGTGTGTGGCTGTGAGCTGGTTATCTTCGCTTCACAGGCCTGTTGCATGGTGGCCCTCGCCCAGCTCAACTCTCCAAACTGAGGAGAAAAGTTTGGATGGTAACTTGTGCTTTATTTTGTCAAGGGGGGGGGGGGGGGTCAGGTGTTAAAAAAACACACTATAGTCTTAAATTGTGTTAATAACGTTGTCTTGTGAGTGCAATAAATCCATACCTGAAATATCCTGCAGTCCTCGACGCGCTGCTGCACCAATATTCAATTAGTTCAATTTGACGCGTAATTTGGAGTCTTCTCGCCGCGGGTTTGTGAGTCCCAGAAGGATGTGCGCATCACCGGTGAGGGACTTTCTGGCAGAGACAGATTGCTGCGGGGCCTTTTCCTCCGGGGATGAACGGGCCATAACTTTGCCTTTTTTTTTGTTTTGTTTTTTTACCAGCGAGTCTCTCGGAGTTGCTCCTCACATCGCAGCCTGAACGTCGCTCCCTCCGCCGAGGAGCAACGCGAGCCAAGTATTCACCGAGCAGAGCCACGTGACCGAGACGTAGCAGGGGACATCAGCAGAGGGGGGAGAGAGAGGAAGAGGGAGGGGGAGTGAGAGAGACGCCTGCTCTCACCCAGTCTGCACCACTCAGAAGTAACGTTAACATCTCGCGGGGTTCTGATCGATCCCAGAATTCCTCCGATTGTCA
Source organism: Gasterosteus aculeatus (assembly GCF_964276395.1). NCBI lineage: Eukaryota > Metazoa > Chordata > Actinopteri > Perciformes > Gasterosteidae > Gasterosteus > Gasterosteus aculeatus. The sequence goes on along the minus strand of NC_135689.1, from coordinate 11,740,410 downwards.
AAGCGTACCTTCACCCGGAGAGGAGTCACCTGCTGGGTCACCGACATGCTCCTACTTTGCATTTGCCTAAAAATCATTCTTCACAGATTTGTTCTGGTGAAGAACAAATCCTGGTTCTGGGATTAACGTTGTGCAGCTGCCACAGAACATGGATCAGTTGACTACAATAAACCAGCAGAACAAGAATGAATACTTAACACAGAGAAGGTCGAGTTGAGGTTTATTAAAAGGGGTTTTCTTTATGCATCAGCGGCGTGGATTATAGGACAAGAAAGGTAACAAAAAGACACAAAGCAGGAACACCGCTGAGGCATTTTTATTAAAGCACTACTGACAGATTGGAATATATTTATAAATATGTACAAAGTCAAAGTAAGGTTATTTCACAGCAAGTGTCAGGAAACTGGCACGCATGTTGGTTCAGACATTTAATGCAGTTCGAACAAGATGCGTGACTACACCTGTGTGCCATGCATGTACATTCCATTACATAGAAAACTCCACAGTCCGTCTCGTTGTCTTCAAGACGCGATCTTGTGAACTGCTACGGTGATGTTGCCATGACTCCTCACCAGAATGTTTCTACAAAACAAGTAAACAAATTCAATTTACTGAGAAGAACAATCACCCGGTGAAGAATAATTATTGTTTATACTATTCAGTGTAGTTTTGACTTATTAATTATCACGTCTGTAATTCAACTCCAGCATTATGAATACAACGCAGTTTGGCCATTTATTGTAGGACCGTTCAGTACTCCAACCTTTATACCAATTACCCAAGCGTGTATTAATATTGTTGGTGATTTTATAAAAAGAAGGGTAACATTTAGAAGGTAAATATTGGTATTAGTCACTGGTCAAGGCCCTTAAACCAGAAGATGTTGTGCAAAGTCCAGAAGGTGGCAGTAAAGTCGCGCAAATGAAAGCTCAATTCCTTTGCCAAGACTTGTTGCTCGGCCTGAATGACAAACAATGGTCCCTCAGTCTTTGAGTTTGGACCTCTTTCAACAGTTTGCGTCCCCGGGCTTTATTGATCTCCATGTGTGTTAATGAAAACCACTGTAGTCAGCGCCCTTAAATTCACTGATAGGGAGATAAAGGAGGAGGAGATGTTGTGTAGACGCTCACCCCGACTCGGACTCCAAGCACACTGTTGGACTATCGGTCGGGTCTTTGATGAGCGCTGCAGCTTGTTTGGCCAAAACTGACACGACACCGCCGTGTTCATCAGACAGGGAGCCACGGCCTGCGCGTTATGGGATTTAAAAAAGACAGAGTTTAATTGCAAGGTTAAACTTCTGAATATATCACGGGTTTCTCGTTTTTATTATGATTACATCGGCCAGAAACAAAAATCCCAGATGGAAGGCTTCCTAAACTGATACTTCATTTAAATCAATGATATTGTGTCTACAGTTCAGTTGGCAAAGAGAAAATCATATTCTATACCTGACTTTGCTCTGTATTGTTAGTCACAAATAACCACACATCATTATTTATTAGCAGCACTGTTTCTTAGCATTTTGAATGACCATTTATCTCATTAAACGTATGTTTATACGTGGAATGTTCTTGTTTAGCATACAGGGACCACAACTTTGTTTTGGCAACCAGGTGGATAAAAGGGTCAAAAGAATGTCAGTTTACAGCAGGAAAAGGCTCATAACAACTTCACAGAGCAAAACATGACGCCTCGAAACTGCCTTTTTGGTTCCAGGAGGCTAAAATATCAAGTTTACTACTAATTTATACAGCGATTGGATTATTTTTGTTGCATTCTACGCCGGCAAACGTAATTGGCCTTAATAAAACTATATGTTCTAAATATTCATTCAACAAACATTTTTATATGAATATAAAGGATAGGATAGAACAAGCTGTGTTTTCTTACTGCCCAGGTTGTGTCCTTGTTGATCCGTGCAGAGCACTCCGACCACCGCCGGGTTCTTCATGCTGCCAACAACACAAACAAGGAGCTTTTAGCCATCTTCAGCATCCGAACGGTCCAAATATCACCGTCAGGTTTCAACTTACGTGTCATCCAGATGCTGCTCGAGGGTCGACTCCATTATCATCAATCCCGAATAACTGCAAAAGTCACGTATCGTGTATTAAATACGGTTTATTTTTGTAGCTCACTTCCTCAAAACTCACGAATGGTGGTCAGCTGATCTTTGGGTGCACTACGGGTCGCTGCGAGGACCAAACGAGGCGAAGCGCGATACCAGACGGACCGAGGACGTGAGAGTAGAAACAGACAACTTGTAGACGCGGAGGTAACATGCAGGTCGCACGGGCTACATGAAGGCCCACTCAACCTTTGCTTTTAAAATACGCAAGTCATATTTGAAGAACTAACGTTAAACAAATGTAAGATGCACCGGCTAGCGTTAGGACCACGCGGATAAATCACCGCTCAAGTCCCCTGTCGGTTCCTCTTCTGTTTGCGTCATTGGGTTTGTTATTCTCTCCTGGTTCTAATGGAGAAGGAAAGTCCGGCTCTTCGAGAAAAATATTCGTTAATATAATATAGGGGTCACCTAATACCAATTGATGATTATTTGTTGTTATATTTCTTCAATGAGTTGTTTGGTTAATAAAATGTAAGGATATTGTTAAAGACGTTGATCAGTGTTTCCAGAAGCCCAAGATTACACCCACAAACGCTGGACTTCATGTCTTCTCCCTTTCTCCTCTTGGTGGCTGGTGTGGGAGAAGTAGGAGCTCTGACAGGGTCATCAATTGGGACACCTGATTGGAGTTAGTTTACATCCAACAAGTAGATAAAAATGCAATGATGAAGAGGGGATTATTTTGAGTTTATTTACGTCTCGGCACCACTCTTAACTTTAGCTTCCACGGTCCGCTAGAGACAGTTGCCAGACAATAAGAAGTCCCCACTTATTGGAGCGAGGAGTGGGACGCTCCTTTTTCACAACGACAGCTTCCGGTCGTGATCGATAATGCTACTTGCAGGTCGCTGTAAAAAGTTAGAAAATAACATTTACGGCACACCCATGGTGATGAAGAGGCTCATTTACATGGACTTTGCACGGGGAGGAGTCGACTTGTGTCGTTCTGAAAAAGGACCCTACCATCGACCACTTTTCGCACTCGGCGTCCCTCCTGCAGCCAGCGGCACCGAGGGGATCCCGCCCCTTTGACCATGACAGTGACGTCATTAGGTCCACTTCGTAGTAAATCAAAAAATAAAGTAATGAATAATACAATTCTCAAATGAATTATTATCAACCCGTATGACATTTATCAAATAAATAATTTGTTTAACTGTCTAATTTTCTCAATGCTTTCTTATCCTGGTGCCATATTGATGCATTTCTTAGATGGATAGCAAATTAACAAATACCTTAAAAGAAGCTTAATATATTGTAAATATATGCAAATATCATTCCTGTATTTTATGAGTGCATTAGTTCCTCATTCACTGTCATCATTTACGCGTTTCTCACATCAGCCACAGTGAAAATATATTAATATGTCACGGTGTGGTTCACTTCCTGTTGTATTTTGTAGTTTTCTGCCACTCGTGTCCCCGGGTAACTTCACTTCCTGCCTTGTCCCGTCATCCCCTGTGATCGTCTAATAGTTTCCACCTGTGTCCAATCACCTGCACCTCCCTTGTGTATTTAAGCCGTGTGTCTCTTGTGTCACTTGTCGCGTCATTGTCTTTCGTCGTGGATGTTTCTTGTCAATCTTCCTGGATGTTTCTTGGTCCCTGCCTGTATTTTTGCCACGGTTCCTGTGTGCGTTTTTGCCCCTTGACTATTAAAGTCTTTTGTTTTCCTGCAAGTCTGCATTTGAGTCCTGCCTTCCACCCGCACCCCTGGCAGAGGTCGCGTCATTCGCGTCAATCACAGTCATGATCATTAGTCATTAAACCGCTCTTTTCTAGAAGTCCTCGTTTGACACAGATCAAATTACTGGGAACTGATACCATCTTTAAAAAATGAACCAACATCACATTGGTGCAAACAATACTCCGCATGTTAAACATTCCTTTTACATACACTTTATTCAACACAACACATAGCATTAATGCTGTAACGGGGCCAATGCTTCTCACAGCATTTCATTGATTGATTTGGTATTTATTTCCACAGTTATCTGGGAGCCACCACCTGAACTCGCCTCCCTGCATGTTTTCTGCTGCCTGTCCCGGGGCGTTGAGGCTTCAGTGCTCTTGCTGACAAGGCAGAAATGGATGAATGTAATTATGTGGCTGCTGCATCGGGGGTATCCATCACCTGTGCAGCAGCAGGTTAATGCGCTGCTGACTAACCCAGGGAGTATCCTTTCTCTCCTCTCCCGTGACTCCTCCATGTTTCCCTTCCCCGTGGCTCCCTCACATTTCTCTCCTCACTGCTTAAATCCGAGCCCACACGCCTCCGCTGACAACTCGTCACTGTCGGAGAACACACGTAGGCCACGATTATGCATGCAAAATATTCCACACGGTCTCATATATGTGATGTATGTTTTCCTTGTCACATATACACATCCATGGTAGTGCATCACACATACTAATGCATCGCGTATCCCGTCAATACAAGACTAGATTATTTGATATTTGCCTGCTCTAGTGAGGGTTCTAATTAAACCAGAACCAGAAGTAATTTGGCACACATTATTCACCAAGTGCTACCAGAGTTAATAAGCGTTGTCATTGAGGTACAACGGAGTCTCTCCAAATTTGCTCAAAATTTTAGAAATGTGTGTCACGTGTTTTCAAATCAAGCAATTGCAAATAGTGAAGTAATTAAAGACCGTATCAGACCTGGAAAGGAATAATCTTAGAAAAAGATATAGAAATGTTAATTCACCTCAAAATAGACATTTAAAATAATACCAAACAAAGAATCGTCACGATACTGCAAACACCACTGATTGCAGTGGAGCTTATCTAATAAAGATGACATGTTTTTAACATGATATGCATAATTATTTCAGTATGAACGCTGTAAAAATAGAGGGCATTGTGACACATAATAAAACAAGGAATATGAATTTCAATCCACACGTCAAGCTCATTTATGAGTCATCTTGTGGTAATTTCAGTAAACTCGTTCCATGGCTTTGATGCTGATTTGTCTTGTCCCGGCTGCTTCAGACTGAGAAATAACTCTGAATGTCACGACACCTGTGCCCTTTTTCTCACCAAGAGGCGTCAAATTCAATTCATTTCATATGAATGTCATCACTTGTTGAGCATATTCTCCATGTTCGCTTGAACCACTCGAGTCATGGAAAATCTGTCACCCTCTGTTTGCGCAGCTGCTCGGTCAGACACCGACGGGCAAAGATGGACAAGCAGAGAGGACCTCCTTACGCCTCCATCATCGCTATTGTCCGAAGGAGTAAGATGACGAAGCTCCAGAGGAGACAGGCTGGGAGGGCGTGGGGAGCTCTCAGACGTGGTGAGGGGGGGAGGGAGGGCCGGGCGGGGGTCTGAGGCAGATAAAGAGAGGGAGAAAGCGTGGCTCCCCCTCTGAGGAGTTCTGGGAACCTTCATGACTGAGCAGACCTCCGGGGATCCATTGCGAGGTGACGGACGAAGCGCGAAAAACTGCTGTCCAGTGTCGAGAGAGTCCAGATCTCTTGTTGCTGTCATGGTCTTCAGGGCGCTGCTGCTGTCCGTCCTGCTGGTGTCCCTGAGCTGCTCCAGAGGAGCCATCATCACAGGGGTGAGTGAGAGGTTTCTGTCTCCGCTGTCACTCATTACTCAAGCTTCTCTTTTCAGTCGTGTCTGGTTAAAGAAGGCATTTTTCTTTTTTTTAATCATCTTCTCTGTGATTTTTTTTTTAAAGTGTATTGAGACACTGATTTTAAATTCAAGTGTTACTACTTACTAGAGTATCAACTAACACTTATCTTCATTACAGCTTAATTTGTATTTGTATTTCTTTGTTTATACTTAATTATTCATTTAGTCTGTAACATGCAAAAACAACATGCTGATCACACGTTTCCTGAGCCTGAAGTGATCATCTATTTGTCCGATTAACACTACAAACCCTAAAAACACAGAAATTAGAACAATATAAAGAGCGAAAGCAGCAAATGGTTATATTTTATATTTGATTAACTAGTAGACTCGGACATATTTGACAGTTTTGGTAGATAAATGACTGTGATTCATTGACAAATTGTTTCTGAGCTAATTCTGTCAATGCTTTGGAAGTGTGCTGCTCTCAAATCCAAATACAGAGTTTGTTTTAAATTATATTGTATTTGATACTCCTTACTTCTGATTTTTGGTTTGATTTTCTTGGATTCAAACTGAAAATACTGCACACAAAAAATACCTACAGAATCGTGCCAGATAACTGGCACGATTCAGTTTTCCAGATAATTTTGTAAAATGTGATTAGCGATGACTGACAGGAGACCACATCCTCCTCCGCTCCAAGTCCAATGGAAAAGAACAGAGATAATCATCTCAATTCTCTGATTGATATTCATTTGTAAATGGATTAGAGAGATGACAGGCAATGGATAAAGTGCCGTTGACTGTACAGATATTATTATACATTATTATTCCAATAAGTAAAAATGAAATACATTCAAACATTAAAAGAGTATCACCATTAACATAAATAAAACTGAGTCCCATGGCCTTAAAAGTACTCTGCATGTCTGTCTCTTTTATTGTCCCCTGTCGTCCATACCGCCCGTCTCTCCCTCTGTGCTGCAGGCCTGTGAGAGGGACCTGCAGTGTGGTTTTGGTCTTTGCTGCGCCGTCAGTCTGTGGCTGAGGGGCCTGAGGATGTGCGTTCCAAGAGGCATCGAAGGGGACGAATGCCACCCATTTAGCCACAAGGTGGGGAGAAATGTCACTAATCTTTCTGTATTACACTCTCTCTCTCTCTCTCTCTCTCTCTCTCTCTCTCTCTCTCTCTCTCTCTCTCTCTCTCTCTCTCTCTCTCTCTCTCTCTCTCATTCACACTCACACATGTGCACACACACACACACACACACACACACACACACACACACACACACACACACTCCTAGTTGAAATTGAGATTATGTCAAGCTGCTGGCAGGTTGGCTGAAGCTTTAGAAAAGCTGCTGATAACTGCAGAAGCTATTGATCTATTCCAGAGTGAACCGGCCAATCAGAGCCACACATCACTCTGATCATCTGGAGAACACAACAGTCTGTCAATTCACTCTTAAACTTTTAAAATCGAGATTTTTAAGATTATCAACTCTTCTTGTCAGCCGATGAAGGATTTTAATTGTGAGCTTATCCCTCCCTCTCCTTTTCCCTTTTCCAGGTGCCCTATCTAGGGAAAAGGCATCATCACACCTGCCCTTGTCTCCCCCACTTGATGTGCAGCAGGTATAGTGAAAGCAAGTATAGATGCACGGACGACTTCAAAAGCCTGGACTTTTAACAGCCGACCAAACATTCAGATGAAGAAGATCAGATCAGAAACAGCATTCAGAGTGAAAAAACAGGCTTTGGATCAGAAACACATATTTAACCTTCAATGCCTGTATTCTTCATTTGTGTTCTCTATGCTCTATAAAACATAGTTTCCACACATCATGGACACAGAGAGAGAAATGTCAAGAGAATCACACCTCAACAAGAGCCACGGCAGACGTCCAACACTTTACTTAAACAAAATGAAAAAGATTAAAACGTTTGATCTTTTGTTTTCATGCTCACTTTATGTAAGTAGTCAAAAGATATGTATAAATACTATTATCAATAAATGAATAATTACAACATTGAAAAAGTGCCCTATGAAGTTTTCTTTTCTTGTGCGTTCTATGTGGCTTGAATAAACATTATGTTATGTTATGGAGGGTTATGGTATGTCGAGTGGTTTTAATCTCTCTAGTTTGATTATGATGAAGGTCAAAACGTCCTTTGCCGCCTCAAGCAAACTCAAAACTGCCGTCTCTAACTGATGACATAACTGACGGATCGCCACCGATTTCAACCCCAACATTTGGAAGATCAAAGTTTATTTTTCCTTGTAGTTTTTCAGGATTTTAGCATCTTGAGGTTTGTTCTTTGCCTCATTTTCACCTCAATATATTTTGTATGACATCAAATCCTTTGCTAGAAGAAAAATAACAGAAGAAAATAATTAATATTTTTTTCACCACTGTGCTTAGATGAAGTTTCCAATTTCCTGACGATGGAATAAAGTTAATGCATAAATATATATTTTGTGGAACCGGATGCAATAAAATGTAACAGCAAGCATTTAAATGTGGCGAGTCATTTTTTCTTTTGATTTTCCAATCAAAATCAGATTGCAGAATATGGATTCGCTGCAGCTGGAGCACACATCATTGCAGATTACTGGGTCTTTGTTTTGCGTCATACTTCAAAAAATGCTGCCCAGGTAACCTCCGCTCACACTTTTGGAAAGTGGAAAGTTTCCACAGGAAATAACAATAACAGGTACAGTAACGTCAAATCTTTTGTTACATAACAACGGTTGTTTCTCACCTTGATAGCTTCCCTTTACAAAATCATTTCTGCCTGCGTGTATTCTATGACTGTGAGTTTAGGAAAAAGCTGAACTATGCTAAGCTAAACATTAGCTCTGTTATATAACTCTTGCATAACGTTAGTGCAGTTGTTTAGCAGAACAAAGTCTTTAGAGTGAAGCATACGTAATTTGAAAGCAAATGGTTATTACAAAGAACTTTAGAATTCCAGGAAAGGTTTAATTGTTGCTTTGTCCAACGCGATATTTGCTTCCAGAAAACATTGCATAGTTCTTATCTCCTGCTGATAACTCACATCAAGATATGTGGGAGGGCATTTTGGAGACACAACCTTGATGTTTTGTATTTAAGGGCTGGACTCGGTGGCTTGAATTACACTCTGGGCAGAACGCTGAAGAGAAACAATGAAGTTGCTCGTGGTCCTTTCAGCCCTGGTGGCTTTTTCCGAATGCCTGCACAAGTAAGTGTGACCTGTCTGGTTGAGGAGAGACCAATTCCTTTATTTTTCTTTATTTTTTTTCTTTCTACTCACTTTCAGACATCTGTCCATTCTGATGACTCTTTCTTTTTGTTTCTCTGCTTAGGATCCCCCTGATCAAGGGGAAGACTGCCAGGGAAAACCTCCAGGAGAAAGGACTGTGGGAACAGTATAGGAAGCAGCATCCATACAACCCCATGGCAAAGTTCTACCAGACTGGCATTGAGTCCATGACCAACGATGCTGACGTAAGTCCACACCATTTAAAGCACAAACAGCAGCTATTTGACACTGTGACTATTTAATGCAACGCTTGAGACCCGTTTATGTCATTTGCAACTGTCGGCTTTGTGTCTTGTGTCCCTCTAGTTGTCCTACTACGGTGTGATCTCCATCGGTAACCCTCCTCAGTCCTTCAGCGTCATCTTTGACACCGGCTCCTCCAACCTGTGGGTCCCTTCAGTCTACTGCTCCAGCGAGGCTTGCAGTAAGTGTTGCTGAGTGTACCACTCCTGCTGGGGGTTAAACGTTTGGCTATTGCATTACACAGCGGCTGAAAGGCTCACAGGCACCGTGTGTAACTTCAAATTTGAGGTTTCATTTATTTAATTGATCAGTATTACTTGTTATAATGGGGGTCGTGGCGCAGGGGGTAGAGATGGTGAGCTGGGAAGCACAAGGTTGGTGGTTCGAGTCCTGGCTGCTCCATGTCCCATGTCGAAGTGTCCCTGAGCAGGACACCTAACCCCTAATTGCTCCTCGGACAAAATGTGAAAGCCATGGGTTAAAAATGTAATGTAAGTCGCTTTGGATAAAAGCGTCTGCTAAATTACCTGTAATGCAAAATAGTATTTGATATACAAATCCTGTTTTGATTAAATGTATAAAATTTGCTATCAGTTCACAAACTAAAGTAATGGCAATTCCCCCTGTCACCAGCTGCAACATGCATAGTAATGCATGTTAATAATAACCCACGATTGTAATAATATATAATACTGTGAATGTGATTCAGCAACATCAGTACATGTAATTGACTATAAAATGTATATGTTCCTGCTAATAAGTTTGAGCTTCTACTTGAAAATAACTTAGTTTAGAAATGTAACTTGTAATGCAGTATTTTAGTAGTGGAACATCTATTTGTTTTCTAATTTAACAACTAATAAAGATTACAAAGTATCAGCAAAAGATGACAAAGACCCCATTTGTCTGCAGACAACCACAATAAATTCAACCCAGGGCAGTCCAGCACTTTCCAATGGGGCGACCAGACTCTGTCCATCCAGTACGGCACCGGCAGCATGACTGGACGTCTGGCAAGTGACAATGTTGAGGTAACTAAAACCCCCTGGAGCTAAATGCATCGTCTATTTACACTGCAAAAAGGCAAATCTCTGTGTTCGGTTGAACTGTGACTGACAGCTGTCTTGTGTGTACAGGTGGGAGGCATCACGGTGCCAAACCAGGTGTTTGGGATCAGCGAGACAGAAGCTCCTTTCATGGCTCAGATGGCAGCCGATGGCATCCTGGGGTTGGCCTTCCAGAGCATCGCCTCTGACAATGTTGTGCCTGTCTTTGACAACATGGTCAAGCAGGGACTTGTTTCCCAGTCCCTGTTCTCCGTCTACCTGAGCGGGTACTAAAAGAGGATGGAAGTGTGTTTCCTGTGACGTCATTTCCTGTCTGACATCTCATATCTGTAATAATTGTTTCCCTCTCTCAGCAATAGTGAGCAGGGCAGTGAGGTGGCCTTCGGTGGTATTGACAGTAGCCATTACACCGGTCAAATCACATGGATCCCTCTGACCTCTGCCACCTACTGGCAGATCCAAATGGACAGGTACCAAGAAAACAAAGTACACAAAGTACTAAGCACAGACACAAATTAATCAACTTGGCTGTAATCGACTTCCTCCGGTTCCTCCTCCCAGTGTCACCATCAATGGACAGGCTGTGGCCTGCACTGGTGGCTGCCAGGCCATCATTGACACTGGTACCTCCCAGATTGTTGGCCCAACCAATGACATCAACAACATGAATTCCTGGGTTGGAGCCACAGCCAACCAGAATGGAGAGGTGAGTCATACCATCATAACGTAACATTTGAAGTAAATTTTCCCCATTTTCTGAACCCAGAGTTAACAAACAGTTCCTGCTCTGACGTCAAATCCCTCAAATGAAAATAATTATGCAGGACGGGGTTACTTGCTTGAGCTGGGAACCCATACAATGCCAATAAATACAACCTGAGCTGCAACACGGGATTCAACTGTGTGTGCGTGTGTGTGACGTTCTTCTCTCAGGCTACAGTGAACTGCCAGAACATCCAAGGCATGCCTGAAGTCACCTTCACTCTCAACGGACAGGCCTTCACCATCCCTGCATCTGCCTACGTCTCACAGGTCAGTTCGACCCCGGCCGCCCACTGCAGCAAAACGTTCCCAGCACTGAAATGAAAGATTTGTGGGAAGTAAACGTATTTTCTGTCGTCTTTTCGCAGAGCTCCTACGGCTGCAGCACTGGCTTTGGCCAGGGTGGCTCCCAACAGCTCTGGATCCTGGGAGATGTCTTCATCAGGCAGTTCTACGTCATCTTCGATACGGAGAATCAGACCGTTGGCCTGGCCCAGTCTGTCTAATCAAATGAGACATTTGAATGTATACTTAGGGGCTTGTCTGATTGAAAGAAGAAAATGGTGCAATTGGTGATAGTGAGAATATGTTTGAACATATGCGTTTGAATTAAATTGATTACAGCAATAAGAATCATTCTGGGATTTTTTTGTATGTGCGTCAGTTTGACTGAGATCACACATCAGGGCTGCAACGTTGTCTTTGGAGACATCTTCAGTCGCCTTAGTTTTGTGTTGCGCTGTACTCAAATGTCACAGAAATAAGAATCTCTATTCACTCGCTCGCTCTGAAGACAACCTTGACCTTCTATAGAGGATTGCAAAAGGATCGTGAAAGGGAAGAAGAGGCCAAGAATAGAAAATCGAGCACCTCTCAGAATAGCCAAAGGACTAGGTTGTAACCGTGAATCTATACAGACAGACACTGATTCAACAAAAGATAACCCCATGACGCAATCTTTATACCTGTGGACACTGACGAAAGGCGTCAAAGGCAGTTTGTTTCAATTCCACCTGATACGGTTAATTTCCGTAATGCATGGTTTCATTTTTAAGTCTTCTCATTTTCACAAACAACACATGCTATATATACACAGGGTAGTTAAATGTTTTATTATCGCACCTCCATAAAGTTAGGGGACTCAGTAAAGATGAAAAAAAGAATAGTTAAAACAAAAGGAGCAGGTCATGCAGATGCTTAATCATTATTACAGGGGTCAAGCTCCGAAAATGAATCCAATTTTCAATTTCAATTTCCCACAAATGTATGTTTTTGTTGGCTCCTCCCTGCCGGATGAAAACTCTGCCCTGTCTGAGTAGCAAGCATGACTCGTACTGGAACATTTCCAACAGTGGCAAATGCAAAATCGGTCTCATTAAAATCCCAAATGAAGGTGGATTCACTGGTGGATTGCCAGTGTTGAGTACTCCACCATCCCGTCGTTCTCCGCCCTGCAGGAGGAGTCGGGGGACCCCTGCTGTGCTTCGTGCACCCTCAGGTTTTCATACACCTCTGTTGGTCTCGGGTGAGCTCTGAAGTCCACTGTCGTGTAGACTGTGCCGCTCACTTCCTGGGGGGAGACAACCTTTGTCATGTGACTTTCTTGTGGAGGAGGTCTGAAGCACAAACTGCTTTTAATCTGCTTTTGAGAAGTGACAATGAATCACAGAGGCATCGTGTTTCCTGTCCAGCACTTACCGTGGCCTCTTGTTTCAGTGACTCACGCGGCGCTTCTCCATATTTGTCTAGAAGGAAAAAATAACATCACATTAGTTCTGTTTAAGCGTTCCAAAAAAAGTCACAACTTCTTTTTCCAGACACTCAGATCTTTGTGATCATCAGTTTAGGAGAGAACTGCTTACACGGCTGTTTAGGTTTGGCCTTCACTTGGCAGCAAACAATCCCGATAACTGAAGTGATGAAAACCATCACTGCAATGGACACAATGACGGCTAGTGGCAGACTGAAACTCCATGGAACCCTGGAGAAGAAAACAATAACACATACATGTATATACATATATAGATATATTATCTTCCGTCTGACAGCAATGTTTGCCCGACTAGCAGCAGAAAAAGAGTAAAGTGCAGCGCATACCTGTCGCTGTCGCTGTGGTCCTGTGCCAGAGCCGGCAAGGTGGCGTCTCCAGGTGTTGTGGAGATGTTGGGGGCTTTGACAGTTGTTGTCAGGGAAGATTGAGACTGCTTGTCATGAGCTGAACCTTCTGCAAAATGCAAGATTATCAAGTTGGCTTCCAAAGCATACGGCTGGAATTAACCTTTGCAACCGCTAAACTAACACACTAAAACACTAAAATGTTGCATTCTTTGCCTGTGCGTTATCATACAAGGCTTTTGCACCATTCAAAATTACAACACCACATTAATGAAAATGAAAACTGCTCACCAGAGACCTCCACATAGTAATCCTGGTATACGTGGTTCTGGGTTCCCAGAACAATACATCTGTAATATCCTCCGTCCACCAAACGCACATTTGATATTTTAAATTCGATCCAGCCGTCTTTCTCCGTTTTTGTAACTCTTCCTTTTAGTAGCTCACAGGTGAATCCTGCACTGTCCAGGAGCTTGTAACATCCTCCTGGATAGAGTTTACAGCAGGACTTGTTGTAAGTATTGTAAAATGAAGGGAAGCGCAGTCTCAGCAGAAAGTGCTCAAACTCCTCGATGTTCTGCTGACCTTTGAGATGAGGGATCCCTGCAAAACAAACATTTCTTATTAATGTCTAATTACAGGTAGTAAAGAACAGAACATCTATAAATTATACATCTCTGGTAAAAAAAAATCTTACTTAGTAAAATAATCAAGACAAAGGACAACTTCATCTTTATTGTAATGCGGAATAAGCACTTTTTGTAACTTTTCCACCCTTTTTAGAGGATCTGAGGCCCCTCCCTGCCAAAGACAAGGGGAAGTAGTCCAGGCCGACATAGACGAGTCCCTACACACACACACACACTATATATATATATATATATATATATATATTACATACACATATACACATACATATATACATATATATATACATACATATATACATATATATATGTACATATATAGTCAGGATATATCATGCTAGTTCCTGAGGTGGCAGTTTGTGGTGTGTTTGTATGGGATAGCATTAAGATGGTTTGTTCCTGTCATTTCCCCGAACCGTTCATCATACTGCATCATGTTGACACAATATCACATTAGAACGCAATGTGACACACAAACGACATACAGCCTTACAATACCTCGTTACACAAACTCATTTCTGAGTGAGCAAACAGTGACTACTTTTTAAGGCTAAAATTGTATTAAGCCCAATGTGTTATAATTATAGACATTATTAATGTAGATATACGTCACTTTATGAACAAAATCAATCCTATTCAATTTCATTCATTCACAGACACGTTATATCATTTACACAAGTGTACACAAACTGATTTATTTGGTATCAGTTCTCAGGTTATTAAACACTTCAGATTCACAAAACAAATCCTCCATCGTGCAACAGAAGACCAACACAAAGGTATGTACATATGAATATTTAGAAAACACAATGTTGTGGCATTCTAACAATTAACATAATTACAGAGCAAACATAAATCACCCCTTTTCCAAACTAAAATGTTCCTTTGCACACTCAGTATATTCTCCAAAGTGTGAGATAAGCTGATGTCTTGCAAATGGAGACAGTTGAGGCATGTAAACAATAATATATTTAAATAATTACAGAAGAGACCTACCTTGCTAAATGAACTCTTAAATAGACAGCCCCTACGATTAAGTTATAAGCAACTGGAGCAATCATTTGAATTTACAAAAAGCTGTTTATCTGAATGATCAGTGCAACTGCCGCCAGGCAGGTGACAGTTCGGCGGATGTTTTCGTTCATAGTTGAATGCATAAATAAGTTGAGGTCACTGTACTAGTGGTTTCTAGTCATTTGGATCCAAGCGGGCTTAAGAAGCCGTCTATTCCTCTGTGAAGGTGATGACGTCGTACTGGATGCCTTGCTGCTGCAGTTGCTCGAGCTGCTCGGCTGTAGCTTCAGTGTAGACGGTTTGGGTCTGAGCCACGGCAGAGTCTGCTGCGCCTACGAGAACAAAAGGTAGTTGTCAAGGTGTTTACTGTAGGTGTTCACCGTGGAGGTGATTTCATGCTTCAAGCTTGTTATTGTTTAAAGTGAATGAGATCATAAAATAGTCACCTATTAGAGTACACATGTGGTCTAGTATGTTTTAGCACATTATCTATAAAGGAATACGTGTTTACCATTTTCTAAAGCATCTACAGTGTTTCCCCTTCCATTGTGACAAAAACACACTGGCGTGATGTTTAATAGATTGATAATGAAACAATCAATGAAGTGGAGGACTAAATATAGATACTGGGAAGTGCAATTTGTTTTCCAAGACAGCCGACCTGTGACAGTGGAGTGGGCAGCGGTCTCCAGATCTTCAGGATTAACCATCTGCTGCTCCGTGCTCACAGGAAGATACTGGATCTGACCGTCGTGGCTTACAGCGATCTGAACGCACAACATGGAGCGAGATTTTGTCAAGAAAAAAACTACTCTGGAGCGTTTTAGGTTATCTGCCTCACTTTGTCAAGCTTAATCTCTAACTGTGGAGTGATCAAAATCTCAGCCTCACCTGTTGCTCCTGCAGAAAGGTCCCGTCATGCTCATACTGGATGATCTGTCCATCTGCCATCTAAGGAAACAAAAGAGCAGTTAGAACATGACATTATCCCCTTAAAACAAAACACATGTAGTTCTCAGATATTGCGACTTCTTATACCGACCTGTATGTGGTTGCCATCAGCTACTACTACATACTCTTGAGGGATCAAGTGCGGCACGCCATCCTGCGAGATGATGTACTGAATCTGCAATGGGACAAATGAGTAGAGACGAAAGCTTGAATATACAATGGCTGCTCTGATATAAATATATACTGTAGTAGAACCTACAAAATGGCTCGTACCTCAGTTACCTGGTTCTCTCCCGTCATTAGGTGCTGAACTGTCTGTCCATCTATGGTGGTTATCTGCTGGATATACGTGTCCTCCTCCTAATTAATGTACAAATGAATACATTTAGTTTCTTAACAAATTTGCCTCCATTCTTATTGCAAAAAAGGGTATGTGCAGCATTGTGTGTGTGTGAGCACCGTGTCGGAGAGCGCTTGTTCTTGAGCTACAACGATGTGCTCCTGTCCAAGCGCCTGCAACCGCTCTGGAGTGATCACTGTCTGATTTGCCTGCAGGGCTGTTACACACACACACACACACACACACACACACACACACATCAAAGCACACACATTGAGTTTGAGATCTTTTGAGATTTTGTTTGCCACTGAATACAGTCTCACCCTATAACTATTATAATAATAATATATTCATATTGTTTGTGTTCCTTACATTGCAGTGTGGCCAGGGCCTCCTCATCACTATTCACTATGATAGTGTTCTGGGACGTTGGGGTGCGGCTCTTGCGAGCCGCGTGATCCTGACTGTGGAGACGCTCCATATGAAACTTTAGATGCCCGTTACGGTTAAACCTGAGATATCGGGCAAGAAAATACGTCAACATCGGCAGCTGTCCATAACTACCTTTGGTGAATGTATACAAATGATTTTGCATAAAAGGTTCCAGATGTTAAGGAAACCCACCTCTGTCCACACAGCTGGCAAGAGAACGGTTTCTCGTTGGTGTGTGTCATCATGTGTCGCCGCAGGTCTTTCTTGTTCTTGGAGGCAAAGCTACAGCTTGGACACTTGTGAGGGCGCAAATAGGAATGCAGCTCCATGTGAGCCTAAAAGAATAGTTAACAAAGAGGGTTTTAAAACAGAAATGCTTTCTTTTCCCATATTTAAACTCTATTTAATGAGCAATTGAATGTTCATGAACGTGTTATTTCTGGCAGCTTTTATAAACCTGGGGTCAATTCATGGCCGGCTTTGAAGTGTGTTAATTATTCTCTGCAAATATTGTCTGCCTTTGCCAGAAAAAACAGATTTCTATTCAGTGTAAAGATATTGCTGCACAACTTAAGAGGGATTCACCTTGACCTCCTGCCAGGACGTGGAGGTGTAATCACAATCAGGACACTTGAACGTGTTGGGGTCTACGTGTGCCCTCTTGTGGTTCTCCATGTCAGAACGTCCGTGGAAAGATTCCATGCATATTCGGCAGGAAAACCTCTTTGTGCTCAGACCAGGAGAGCTGACAGTGGAGGGAGAGGCTGGAGCCTCGCTGCTCAGCTGACCATAAGAACAGAGGACACAGTCAGAGGGGAGCGGTACGCCATGTGGGCGGATATTTACGTGGCAAACTACTGATCCCTTGCGGTTACCTCCACCTGTTGCAGAACACCATCCGGCAGCGCTGACGCCAGGTAGTACTTTTCACCTTTCAGGCCTTCTGACCCGCATACTTCCACAGCCTGAGAAGGGCTGCCATCATTGTTACTGCGGAGGCGAATGTATGAAGACATTTTAGATTGGGAAGAGATCGCAGAGGTCATCACTAATTCTACACGCGTGTTACCTGTATCCAGGGCTGTGGCTGATCTCTTCAACCGCCTGTTCCACAACGCCAAAGTCTCCCGCGGCCTCGTAGGCTTCGATGGCGATCTGGGTCAGCTCCCCCGTCTCAGAGGCGGCTGCCTCAAAGGCCTCTTGTAGCACCGTCTCACCGTTCTCAGACACATGGAAGGTCACAACCTTTTGTGCCTGGCCAGGTACTGTGGTCACCGTGCTCCACGTGCCCTTTTCCAAAGCTTTGCCTTCGGAATTCAGCACCGCCACCTGAGGAGCACGTTCAATTCACTGTTAAACACAATCTATGTTGTTTACAAAAGGCAAACGTACTTCTCAAATGAATGCAAGCCGCATATTTCAAAATAAATATTTTGATGTGCACCAACCTGTAAGGCGTTCCCAACCAATTCCCGGGCATTACTCATATTCAGCAGCAGGTCGAGGGCATTCTGCGCAGATTGGTCACTGGATTCGACTAAAGAGGATACGGTGAAAAAAGTCAGCATTTTGTCTTCAACCTTTATTAAACTGATTGACAATGTAATAAAAATGGAATAATAAGTAGCAGTGTGATATGCAAACAGTATACCTCTGGGGTCTGTGTGTGTGTGTGTGTGTGTGCCCCTGTTGGTAGGATGGTGACATCCAGAATAATAGAAATGTTTCTGGAATAAAAAGAGGACTGACCTTGCTCATAGATGATGGTGGTGTTTCCCATTGCGTCCTGGGACACAGAGGCGTTTTCCATTCCCTGCATGGCTTGTAGTGTAGCAGAGTCCACCGCAACCTAACGAAGGGAGGGGGGGGGGGGTGTAAATAACGCACATAAACATACTAAAATCCTAATTGGGACCCAGATAAATGGCAGAAGACATCAAACAGACTCACAATTGTGTTCTGCAAATCCTGTGTGTCATCAGGTTGTTGTTGTTTGAGCTCCTCGATCTGCTGCAGCGTAAAGAAAGGCCCGCGGCGCCTCCTGATGGGCTCCTCGGGGTGTGTCACGGACCACTCGTCAAACGTCTCCGCGTGGCGGCACTGTACGTGCAGGCGCAGGTTCTTCCTGTGCTTGGTCGTGAAGTGGCACATTTCGCAGGAGAACGGCTTCTCCCCTGAAGAAGAAAGCGTTAGTTGTAAACGGTGCTGTAGAGCTTTGCATTCATCGAGTGAACATACTAGTCGTGAATCAAATTAGCGGAAGCCTTTCTGCTGACACACAGACCTGTGTGTTTGATGGCCAGATGGGAGACCAGGAACTCCTCTTTAGAAGTGGAGTATTTGCAGTAGTCACACTTGAAGGGCCGGTCGTTGGTGTGAGACAGCTGATGGTTGAGCAGCAGCTTCTTGTTGTCACAGGTGTAATCGCAGAATTCACACTTGAACCTTGCACATGCACATTCAAGAGTTAATCGTCGTTACATTATCATCATTACTGGCATCCATGTCTTTGAAAGATAAAAAAAAATGGAACACAAATACTGACTTGCTGTCTCCAAGACTCTGGATGTGAGTCAGCAGGTGCATTTTGAATGTGTACCGCTTCTTGAAGGATTTGCCGCACTACAAAAGAAAAAAACAAGTTTTCCACAACACTTTTGAACAAGATAAATAAGTGCCCTCAATTTTCTGTAAGGATTGTCGTGGTTGTGCACACATCGAGTAAAATGTTGTGTTGGCTGGGTAGAGCAAGAATTGACCTTTTCAAAAATATCTTTACAGGGAGTCCTACATTTGATACTGCTTTCCAAAGATTCTGTACACTTAATTAAGTGAACATATACACAATAAAATGTAAAATCATATATTTGCTTGTTATAAAAGGAACCAGTGATTATCGGTAGTTTTCACGTAACTATCGAAAAATTGATTTCAATAAAAAACAGTCAGGAAATTGGAAGAAAATGGGATATTTGTGAAAATATAATATAATAATTCTGTAAAGAAAGAACAGGCCATGCTTTTTGAGATGTTCTTTCAAGTTGTTTAAGTGTCCCGATTATATTAAACAAAACACAAGGTTAGGTGCTGTTCAAGTGAAGCTTATTTACAGAAACATTGTGAAAGGAATTCTTCATATTGAACCAACTTGTAACCACTTACAATACAATAGTCTGAGGCATAAACTTGTCTTTTTCAGATATTAGTGTTCATTATTTTATTTTTTATATTTCAAAACCTTTATTGTCAGACCTTATCACACATGTGTGGTTTCTCTGAGCTGTGGGTCTTCATGTGCTGGGTCAGTCTCTTTTGCATGGGGTAAACCCTGCGACACACAGGGCAGAGGAACTCGGACACCTTTGGTACCTGCAAGAAGGAGCATAAAAGCCATGGAATTTACAAATATCTGCTACACTTATCATTACGCCATCTGCAAATTAAATAGCGTTTAACCATTGAAAAACTGAATTGTCTTACCAACTCCGTCTTTCTTTTCCTGTAGGATGGAAATCAACATTTCTTATTCACAATGCGTTCTTCAGCACAAATGATGTCTTGTGTATGCGCTGCACGCTGACCGGATTACTTACTTATCTTTCTTGTGGACTGCTGTGTGGCGAATGACATCTTTCTTATAGACACTCGTGTAATCACACTCGTCACACTTAAACGGTTTGGTGCCCTCATGGTTGAACATGTGTTCCTGCAAAACAGCGAACAAGACTTCCAGGGCGCTGTGCAAACATGCATGTAGACAGAGGTTGACCTCAGAATGTCGTGACCTGCTTTATTGCAACTGACCTTGAGGGAAGACCAGCGCTTGCAGCGATAGTTGCACTGCAGGCACTTGAAGAGCTCTGGCTCATTGCCTTCGTGGGAGTCCACGTGGAAGTGCAAATCCTCTTGAGTGAGGAAGCGCGAGCCACAGATCCAGCAGTTGTGAGGCCTCAGGAGCGGTTTCAGGGATTTATAGTAACGACTGGAAGAAAACGAAGAGAAATAAGCAACTGGCTTGTTGTAATAGTTTGTAATACTCCTTGTAACGACAGTTTTATCTCATCATTTTGTACTCACTTTCGGTTTATATATTTCTTATACTTCTTGCGAAGAAAACGCTTGGATGGTCGGCCGCGTTTCCTCTCGAAGAATTCCTCTGGCTGTGAGTTTGACGAAGGGTCTTTGTTCTCAGAGTCGGATTGGCTTATTGCTGCCTCAGCTGTGTCTCCATCCGTCTCTACAGCGGGAGCGTTGTTCAGCCCCGAGGAGCTCGCCTCTTCAGGCACCCCAGCGTCTGCACTCACCCTGGGTTTCTTAGCAATACTCTCTGCTTCTGTAACGAACCAAGAAAGAAGATGTGTAGGACTCCTGTGCAGCGACAGGCGATTTTCGTTTTACTTTGTCAAAACTGAAAGCCAACCTTTGCTGCTGTAACCTTCTTCTACAAGGCTGTACTTCCTGGGACGGCCAACCTTACGTCGAGGGCGCCCTTGAGAGGAGGAGGAGATGGGAGGAGAGGGCTTCTTCCTGATGGCAGGGGGCCTTCCTTTGCAGTCCTCGTCTGCAGGGTTGTAGTCACTGTCCTCTGTGGATGAACAAAGGCAAAGGAAATATGATTATATTCTGATTCACTACATCAGACAATAATTGATTTTTGTCAGCATCTGGGTTCAATGAAGAAATCTTTATCTCTGACCTTCAGGATCATCAATTGCACCCGCATCCACAACATCATCTTCTTCTTCCTCTGCCTTTTGGGGCGGAGCAGCCTTTGCCTTTGCTGCGTTCCTCTTTTCAGCTCCTTCCCTCTCTGCCTGGCGGCGGGCAAACGTCTCACTTTTAGGAGGCCGCCCACGTTTACGCTTCTTTGACGCATCGCCTGAAACCAGACATTGTACCACAGAAAGTGATTTTATTGTAAATAATACAATTCTAATTATAATGTGTTTTTTAAATGGGATAAACATTTTTTATAAGGCGCGTGTCTTTGTGATACCTAAATCTTACCTGCAGATTTGAAGTGTTTGTCTCTCATGTGGTTGATTAGTGTGTCTTTGGAGGCACTTTTGTATGGACACAATTTACACTTGAACTGCTGGACAATCACTACTTCCATCATCTCCTCCAACTCAGCCAGGTTCGGTGGTCTCTGTCCGGAACCCCCCACCACGGCTGACGTCTCCATCTCTCTGAGCCCAGCTTCACCCTGAGGCCCCTGGGAGCCTTGGGGCTCCTCTTGGCTCGGTGAGTATTGTTGGGGCAGCTCAGGCTCTGGATTGGAGGTGTACGTCCCACTGCTGCTGATGTAGGCGCCCGGCTGGCTCTCGCTGCACTCCAATGCCTCGGGAAGTCCTGCTGAGCCTGCGGTGTCGGCCAGAGGGTGCTCGGATGAGGAGCTGTCGTCGGCGTAGAGAGAGGCCTCCGGGCCATTGCTGCTTTCCAGGTAACAGGAGTGCTGCGGCTGCTGTTGGGAGTGCTGTGGCTGGTCTGGATCCTGGTTCCGCTCGTCGTCATCGTCTCTCGCTTGATACTGAGAACAACCTGGCTGCTCAGAGTCTGCAGCTGCAACACACTCCCCTCCGTACTCCGCCCCATACTGCCGACTTGTCTGGGTCCGGTGGTCCTCGCTGCTGTCTATGTAACTGCGGGAATGATGCGGCTGCGCTCCCTCGTCCAACTCACACTCCAGATACCCAGTGCTGCAGTCCACCATGTAGTGACCTCGGCTGGTAAGGTTGGAGTCGGCCCCGCTGCATTCCACATACCCAGGCAGGTCCTGGTCACTGTTATCACCGCTGTAGTCGGGGAAACCTGACTGAGAGCGGGTCTGGTCGGGTTCCTCGCCTGAACACTCCACGTAGGAAGATGAAGACTCCCCTGTCTGGTCGGGACCATCTGCACTGCAGTCCATATACTGGGAGGGGTGGGAGTGTTGGGGCTGGTCAGGGCGACTGCTGCTGTAACCCGAGGGGCCTGGCCGTTCGTCGGGCTCGAGGTTGCCCTGCAGATCTCCCTGATCCCGACAGGTGGACGTGGGCCCTTCTGCGAGACCTTCTATGGCTACACGATCAGAGAAGGCCGAAGATGACATCTGGGCCACCATAGGAGCCCCTATAGCAGAAAAAAAAAAACCTATTAGATGTATTCACTCAATAAATAAATGCTGTCTGAGTAACATCCCACCCAAGCATTAAGAATATTGTTATAATACAATAACATGTAAATACCTTACTCATAAACTTTTACAATGAATTTGAAATGGGGGGGGGGGGGTGCAGTTTTACCATCATCTGGCCCTTGTAATATCAGATACTGGGTTGTTTCTGCACCTCCGTCTTCTGCGCTGGTCACAGCTATGCAGCCTGACAAAAGAACCGCAGAACAAGAGAAGATATCTGCTACATTATGGTAAAAATAACCAAACTTACCAACATAAATGCTTCACTGCCTACGATATAACAGAAAGGGGAGTGCCAGAGGAAATACCATTCACGATGTCAGGGCCAATGGTGGACTCAATGATCTTGTCAATGGCAGACCCAAGGTCTGACGAGGTAGAAGCAGTCGAGTCAGAAACAATCATGGCTCCTTCAGACGCAGCACTTGAGTGGACGAGCACTTGGGCTGACTCGGACACAAGCACTGACTGAGTTACTGTGGAGACGCTGGACACGCTGGTGGACTGGGCCACTGAGGAGGAGTCTGGGAGGTGGACGGAGGAAACTCTGACGTCTGTACTGGAGCTGGTTTCTGGGACAAACACCTTGACGGGTAGGAGCAACAAAATGACGGCAAGAAACTTTAATGACAAAAGCAAAAATGCTAATCTTATTTATACGCAAAACGCAAAAAAAAAGAAGCTTACCACAACTCCCTCTGAGCTCTGTCCCACATGGCAGTCAGATTCTGGGGCCTGTGCATGAGAGGCAGCTGCATCACTGCTGTCTGCAGACATGGCCTCTGATGACTCCATACCCATGCCGCTTTCAGATGGTTCCTCCATCCCCGCGGGACCTGCATCGCTGCTGCTCTCCACCTCATTCTCCTCCGAATCCATGGCTATCAAGAAAAATGCATTGTGTTAAGATGAGAACAACTCTTGCAATAATTACAATGATTCATGGTCGCTGCGACCTTGTCACTAGAAAAATGAACTGTTCTCAAAGTCTCTTTATTTTGCACTTCACATTTAGCGTTCAGTCTTTATTTAGATTTGGATAGTGTGACAAGTATGTGGGAATTCCAATTTCTTTATATCAAACGGTAACCTGGAAATATGAGGTCAGATCAGTCTCCATAATTGCAAATGCACACAGAAAGACTCACAAATGAAAAAAAGAAGATTCACAAATATATTTGATTTATAAATGCACACATTTTATTGTGTGCATTTGCAATTATTGAGACTGACCCGACCCCATATGGAAATAGTTTTAAATAAATAACAGTAACATTTGTATCCAGAGGTGGAAAGAAAACCAAAAGTACACTGAACCACTTTGATTTGTTGACACTTAACTTTTTAATTATTATTTTTAATTATTATTATTAGGGGGATTATCAAGGGAAAACAATCAGAGGAAAAAAAGAAAAGGAAAGAAAAAAACCCACGTATTATTTAAAGAAAGGTTTGTAGGCGACTAACTCTACAACACCGAATGTCTGAGTTAATGCGTTTGTGATGATGTTGGTGTTTCATGTCTTTGGGACAAACACACAGAACTGTTTCATTTCCGTAGACTTAACCCTGATTAAACCAGTTCCTCTGCTTAAGACCAACGAGGCTACGTTAATAAACGACAGCCAAGTTATAAAGTCTTTTCATTCAGAGACAATATAGGTTTTGTTCTGACATAGGTAACATAAAAGTAACACAAAATAGGTTATCTGTTCTGGTGTGTAAAGTTAACGCTTCGACTGTTCGAACCAACGTTGGCTCGCGAGCAGTTAGCATTAGAACCACAGCAGTTAGCATTAGCTTCCTGCTGGCTAACATGCTAACGGGCATTGTTGTCAGCTCGGTATCTTGTTCGTTGAAGGATGAAAGACCCCTTAAATGGTCCCGGAGGCCGTTTTAGTGATTGGATACGACAGTGTAACGAAGCTACAAACAGTTGTGTTCAAGTCCGCGGGTCAGCCAACACTACGGGACGCGTGTGTGTGTGTACGTGTGCGTTAGATGTTTCAGGACGGGCCCAGCTGCCCTTGATCCTGCCTGCTCGGCGTCGCCATTTTGCAGCTGGTGGCCCCGCTTTACGCTCAGGCATTCTGGAGGCTCTACTGGGGACCTCGCGGGCTTCAGCCGCGGCAGATCGCCCAAATGCTCTCCCTGAAGAAAATGAAAATGTTTTCCTTCCCCGGCACGAGAAGCTCCGCGGTTTTTTCTTACCTTGTATTTTCGAGCAGGAGGGTTTCCGCCGGCGTTGACGCGCTGAATAGAACAGGAATTAGCAACGGATAATAGTTGCTTCTTTCTAGTCGGGCGCCATGAGACTCTCCTTGCTTCCTGTCCGTGCAACCGGATCTTATTTATTGTTTTGTTCAACGTTAGACCTCTCGCTGTCCAAGCGAACGTCGGTATATTTATCCATTTTTAACTATTTTGATTTACCAATGGAGTGTTTGTTGTATGTGTCACATATTCGGAAAAATATATTCTAATCATTTAGTGGACTATTGCTTTTAGAGGCAGGCGTGTTATGCAATTAGATGCGGAGTAATATGCGTTCACTGGGGTCGGTGTTTCAAGAGACTAGCGTCAGATAATCCGTATTCTAGATATGAATTAAATGAGTTTCTCAATCACGACATTGCTGTCGTGTTGTCGTTTACACGTGGGGAATCTCGATGTCCGTGTATCTTGGTTACGTTGACATGTGGACTACACGCGCTCCTGTTAGGTGTGCATGGTCATGTATACAAATACAACATGCGAGGATCTGGATCCATGTTCATGTCAGTTAATCAATTGTTGCGGTGAGCGACGAGACGACTGGTAGTTATTACAGAATGTTTATTGCATTGAAAGCATGAACTATTACAAATACCAAACATTGCAGTCTCATAAATAATTTCAGTGAAGGAGACATGAAATTGTCTTCCAGTGCAAGTCCTTTCAGAAAAACCCAAATATATTTATACAAAACAAAAAAGCTCCAGGACACAAAAATAGATATATAGAAATTGCTATAAATATCAAAATAATACTTTAAAGTCTGAACCTGTGAGACAAAACCCAGCAAATCTGGAATCCAGATAGCGTATGATAATATTTTAGTTGTGGTTATGTCTTAAATTTTAGACCACATGAACCAACCTATTCACAGATTATCACACTGAGGGAAAGGCAGTGCCACAAATCAATTGGCTTTGCCTTCACTTTGGGTCAAGGATGTATGGTAGAAAATTAGCCAACATCAATGATGGACAATCTTTGAAATGCAAACGCATTCCACATCATACACTTACAAATACTGCATCACATTCTCCCTGACACCTGCACAGGAGAGAGAAGCAGGTGCTACAACATTGAAGGCGATTTCCAGCTCATCCCTGTTCATCTCCTCAGTATTGAGTGCGTGAAGAATCTGAGCACTTGAGAAGATCATACTTCACGTAACCGACACGATCCACCTGCCTGCGGGAGTTCATGCGCCAGTAGAAGCGGTCTCTGCAGAAGTAGATGTGACCTAAAGTGGAAATATAGAAATTTCAATCACCACAAGACCAAAAAAGTGATTATTTCATGCATCAATCTACCGTTTATATGCTGATTTAGTCTGTTGAGCTCAGCATAATGTTTATAATTACCTTTGTACTGGAACACGTCATGGGCATCATTTGGGACTCCACCAAAGACGACATCTGTGTATCTGGGGTAGCCTTTGTCAATTTTCTGGTCTTTCACGTCAAGCCTGTGGTTGTAATGGCAGAGGATTTCATTAAAATCAAGAAAAAAACACGTCTTGAATCATATTCTTTGGTTATAATGTAAAAGAAAAACAATCAAATTTCAGATTAACTGAAAAACCACAGTGGAGGAGGGTTTGAACTGGCTTGCTCAAAGAATAATAGCAGTTAAAGAAGAGCTTACAGGGTATAATTTGACCGGGGAACTGACCTAGAGACAGACATGCTTCCCATCCTGATTTCCAACCCAATTTTAACTCACCTCCAGTAGTTCTCCCCACTGAAGAGCAGCACTTTGCCTTTGCCCCTCTGGAGGGCTCCCTCCACCTTCTGAATGCTGTTGGGGAGGCCGAGCTTCTCGATGCCGCGGGGCCCCAGGACGCTCTTCCCTGTGTACACCCAGAACCGATTCCCTACAGACAGAAAACTATCTTTAGAAAAAATATTCTTGCATTTTTGGCTTATTTGTAAGTGGTTTCCCACACACTGTATGCAGCTCTATTACCTGAGAAAAAGTACAATTTCCTAGCAAGAATGTCCTCAAAGGCAGAGTCAACGACTGCTGGCAGGGCGGGCCACCTCTCTGAAATAGAGAAGGGTCCCTTGGGCTCTCCGTTGCTCTCGCTGGGCATCTTCCAGTAATGTCTGTTGATCAACACATGTACACACAATTAACACACCTCCACCGCTGGTTTGGGTTCATGTTGCTGATGTTACAAAGAATAAGGGAACCGTTGCTTACCCGTCCTTGAAGAAATGTAGTTCTCCCTCAATCACTGTGATGGTGTCAAATTTGGTCATCTCGCAGGCGTCTTTGGTGGGATCCACAGGCGTTGGGGCAGTTGTAGTGGTGGTGGGTTCATCAGGGTCTGGGTAAGGGGTAGTGGTTGGGGTTTTGGGTCCAGGTGGGGTTGGATCAGGGCCAGTTTTGCCTCCTGAAAAAATACAATGATGTTGGTTGAGAGAAAGTGTTGTGAAGTTGGTAATTTAAGCATTTTTGTATAACACACTTTATCGTGACCTCACCATAGAGATATTGGATGCCTTCAATATCATCTTTATGAAGGGAGAAGTCTTTTACGTAGCTGTACATGGGGTACATGAGCGCATCTCTTATGTTGGAGTGATCTAGGCCAAGAGCGTGTCCAAACTCATGGGCTGCCACCAGGAACAGACTGTAACCTGGAACACATGCACAAAGGAATATTAAGAAATCGCAATGGCAAATACATGAAGGGTTTCTCTTCTCCATTTTCTCTGTCTTGTATTCATGTTACTCACCCTGGTCGGGACAGAAACCCCATTTCGCGTCGTCATCATAGCTGTCAGTGGTACTGCACCACAACTTGCCATCTCCTCGTCCCTCACTTGTGCAGGAGTCATACTGTTTACCCAGGAACACAAAAGGGAAGTGGCAAGGCTCCCCCTCAGAGTTTCCACCAATCACAGCGGTTTCTGTACAAACAAAGAAATAACAAAAACTGTGAAATTACAAGCCGTTGTGGCAGCACTCCTCAGCACCCAGGAATGGTGGTTCCTATCCCTCACCCCGACTGGGACAAAATCCGTATGTCTTGTCATTGTCAAAGTTGCTGGTGGTGGCACACCAGCGGTAGCCGTCAGTGCGGCCCTCCGTGGTACAGCTGTCATACTCCTCCCCCAGGAAGACGAAGGGGAAGACACACTCGGCTCCGTTAGCGTTTCCGTCAACTGTGTACAGAACTGTCAGGATGACAAAAATGGGCGGAGGATGATCAGATGAGGTAAGCGTACCACAAATGCATCTGGCTGACCTCCGACCTGTGATTTTCCTTGCAGAACAAATTGTCATGCTTACGTTCACTGGGGCAGAATCCATATTTCTTGTCAATACTGAAGTCGGCTGTGGTGGCACACCATGGCAGGTTATCCGAACGTCCGTCAGTGGTGCAGGTGGTGTAAGATTTGCCCTCAAATGTGAAGGGGAAGTGGCACATGGCACCTTCAGCATTCCCATAGCGGGTCTTGATAGCTGAAGTTACAGAAAAAAAACATAGATGTAATGTGAGGTATAAAGGAACACTAGGGGGAGACAACCTCACACAATTTGTCCGTTTTGAGAACTGACTTTTGGTAAATATTATTACCTGGTCCTGCGCCAAGGGTCCAGTACTCATCATCGTCAAAGTGGGCATCACCTTGCAAACCCTCACCAGGGGGGTAAGCATGGGCCAGAAGACCGTCTTTACCGTCAAATGGATATGGGTCTCCATGGTCTGAACAGAAATTAAAACAGGTCAGTCTTTTGGTTTTTAAACTTGTATTTGGATCAAAATCATTGTACAAATGTGTGACATTAATATGAAGAACACCCATGAATTGAAAACAGTACAAATACATACTTTGTTTTCCAAATGAAATCATGATGTCAGCTGTCCCATCAAAGAGGCGGGTAAAAGTCAGAGGGGTCACATCACTCCACACCTTGAAGGCCCTGGCAAAGGCTTCATCAATCAAAGAGGGCTCCATGTCTGGGGTATAGTTAAGGATTCTGTGGAGGAGAGAAGAATGACACTCTGTTTTCAGGCCTGTAAATGACAATGTAAGTGGAGAAACCTGGGGACATACGGCGGTGAGATACTCCATTAAACTATTGGGATATTATTTCTACACACTCACCTATAGGTGACATCCTGATGGTCCCATTTGAGGTCTCCCTCAAATGTTTGGTAGTTGGCAACATCAGGAACCCCACAGCGAGGCCGTTTCATGGCCTCCAGGGTGGACTTGTCCAGCTCTCCAGTCTCCTTCAGCCCCATCTGTCTCTGCATCCTCTTCAAAGCCTTGGAGGTGGACACCACCGACTGGAAGCCGCTGCGTTGCACCGTGTTCATGTAGCCAAACTTATTCAGATAACCCTGGCAGGAAAAAACGAGAAACCACAATAATGAGTCCAGATTGTGATTGTATCATGTGATGAGCACGGTCGAGTACGTCCTTACGGAGACAATCTTGTCTTGGAAGAGATTATCCTAATGTTTTTGTTCTCACTTTTACACTCTTATACAGCTCAAACTCTGAAGAAACAATTTTTGTTTCCACTATCATCACGATAGAGGTCTCCGTCTAGGTAATTACTTCTCCGCACAGCTTGATTGCACACTGTTCAGGGATTTTCAGTCTACCAAAAGAAAATGAACCATCTGCTACTCACTTCTGCCAGCTCCGTATCAGTCATATTCTTGATGATGTCTCCTGGGAAGGTGACAAAGACGGACTTGAGGGGAAGGCTCCATCCATCATGAATGCTTATCCCCACAATTAAAATCACAGCTAAACCACAGCACCTCATGATGAGACCTATGTTAGCTTTCTACAAAAATGTATATATATTAAGAGCCTTCGAGGTAAGTAGTGCTCAGTTAGACAAAAAGGACGAAAAAGCAGTGCTTCTCTGGCAGCGTTGGCTTCTCTCTTTGCTTTGACTGGGAGCTCTTGTCGTCTCTTCTCTGTGCTCTTGGGTTTCGGACCTCGTTTTTATACATTGCAAGATCTTAGTCACTTGACCACGCCCCCACTCACCACTAACCTCAACCCTCCCACTCACGCCTTCACAGAATGCACGTTGAATGAACAGGGGAATTTCCAAAATGTCCAAATTTAGCTTTTCCTGACAGGTAGTGAGTAGTGAGCTAATGGTTCTTGTTGGACGTACTTCAAGCTGGAGGAGGTGAAGAAAGGCAGTAGTGGATGAGACCAATTATAGCACCGTATAATCCATTCAATTTATATTATATAATAATATAATAAAATAAACCATTGTGCCTGAAAACCCATACAAATTATCAACCAGGTTACAAATTGCTTATTTACTCAATATCTTAAGAATGTAGGCAATGAAAACATTCAGGAACTAAACACATGTGTAGATCCTTAGTGTAGTTTTTCTTTGTCGTCCTTATAATTCATTCTAAAACATCTTCAAGACATCTTTTTTTACCCGAGAACAACACACTCATCATGAGACCCAGCCAGACACTTCTGTTATTTAGATGGTCCAAACAAAGGTATAAAAAGCTTCTTTCGGCCTTTTCATAAATATAGATTTCTTTCCTCTTTACCCGTATTTGAATGCTGTATATCAGTAAGACCCAAAGTCATTTCTTACAAAAACGTATGTATTTCAATTATTTTATTTTCCAACATGGTAAAGGTTTGTCTAAATGTAACACGTTTTCTAATTCCAATGTATTTAAACATGATGTTTTTGCAGTATTGCATTATCGTTGTGGCCAGATTTTTGGGAACTACAAGCTTCAACACCGATGCAACATCTTTACTGGCTTCTTTCACATAATGAACCAATTCATTAGCAGTAACAAAATTCTCATTTTGCAAGCATCGCACCTAATATGTCTTTATTTTCTACAAAGCGGACCTTACACGTCTGTTACATAACAGTTTCAGCTATAAAGAACGTTTTAGCCAACATTTTGTATTCTAAAGAACAAATTCTATGCTGGCAGATCTATAATCTATCTGTAAAGGAGTTTGCGTTTGCGGGTTAGGTATATGTTGGTATTTTAAGGTATGTGAGTTTCAAGGTGTTGAGGGCTAGGATGTGTCTCAGCCAGCATCTTGTGACTCATTTACGTTCCCACATGAATGGCTAAAGCTGTAGATGCGGGACTTTTTTATAATGAGTACACTGCTGACAGCCTTTTCTGTGCAAACATGTTTACTCGGTTGCTCTGCTGCATTTTCAGATGCAGGACAATAATGGAAAAATGGTTTTCCGAATGGGGGAGGAAACGTAAGCTGCAATGACTTTATCAATTTGGAGAGTTGACAAGAAAGAAGTGCAGATCAACACAAATCCTCTAATGACATGACCTTTTATGGTCAACGGAAATGTGTACCGATCAATGTGTACCGATCAATGTCCAAATAAAGATGTGTTGTTCTTCCTTTATATTTCAATATATGGTTTCAAAATGAGTTGGATGATGACACATTTAAACATATGTCATTCTACCCCCTTATTTCTACTGCTGACGTGTCTTAAGCACTTAGTCATTTACCGCCAAATTGACTTCCCTTTTTCGCAATGTATTTTTGCTTGTTTGTTGTGATTTTCTTGTGATGTTGTGAGAGCAGCCACCATATACATGCATATTGTTTTGTTAGATTAGTACAGTGCGTCCACACATGGGCTCACATTTTAAATCTCTAGTTCTTGATAACAAACGCACCTCTCCAGATTTTAACAATGATGCTGACCTGTCAAAACACAGTAAAAAGGATTTTAAAATGTCAATTTCCTTTGTTTGATTATGCGTGTTGCCCTTTTCGGACTCTCACTTTATATGCACATTTTTCACAGGGTATTCTATAAAACAAACTCACCCAACTCGACTATAAATTGTCCTTTGTTTTCTGTGTTTATTGACACTTGACACACACACCACAAAAAATACAGCTACAATGTAGGTACATAACACATATTTCCTTTTTTATAGTCATTCCGACACGATCATAAGGTTATTTCTGTATATATGTGGCTCGTCAGTGGATCCCCATGCCTCCTTTGAAAACATCTGCCACTGATTTTAAACGGCGTCAAAGGCCTAATGAAAACGGCTCCATGCACGTTAACAAATACCACACTTCCTTTGCTTTTGCCACTTCACTTACAAAAAGACGTCTGGCACAGATACTCAAAAAATACACATTTTTGTGTGGCACTCTTTTCCAAAATTGCTCTTAGACACAGCACAGCCTGTTGGCCTGCACCACCATCAACATATGAGGCGACCAACTGCGTCATCAGAGAGCTGGATAATGTCAGTGGACCAGCGAGACCCTCACAGTTCACAGGTCTTTATCATTAGATTAACCTTGCAACAACAGAGCCACGCAGTACAAAAAAGGTTGTCATTTGTGATGTGGCCGTTTCTTTTTTTCTTCTCTGCAGCCGCTGAGACCGAGTAAGAAATGAACCCCGTTGCACGTCTCAGAAATGGCCTAAATCTTTGCATGCTAAGGACATTTACAGCTCAGCGTGAAAACTCTGATCATACGCATTGTGTTCTCACCAAAACCCATATGTTTGAGCCCTGGTGTTGTTTTGCTGTTGGTGTACGTTCTTTAGTGTTCAGCCCTGAACAGAAAGTTTCTTAATTGTGACCCTGTTTAGTTTATACGCTGCCTCGTTAAAAGCAAACTGTTGATTTATTATGGGATGTTTCTAGCAGGCCGTTATAAATAAAAAGTCACTTCCTGTCTGCCACGGTTGACGTGGGCGCTCGTTCAGCTGCGTTGTGTTTATTAAAAGCTGGTTTGTTGACGCTGCGGCGGGACACAGAGACTGTGTTAGATGTGGACGCAGCATTACTCCAGCACCACGTCCAGGTACTTTACCAAGCCCTGCTGACTCCGCTCTGCCTCAGTTATTCTGCGGGAAAGCTTTGTTTTTATGACCTACTAAACTCTTCGCAACAGTTTATTTGGGCTTTCCAAGAAGTTTTCCTCTGTGCTCCCTTTGCTTCATTTCTGGTCATTCTATGTTGTTCACTTTATCATCACAATATCGAGGAAGCCAAATGTCGAACGTATTGTCTGTTTATATTTGAAAGCCTCGTTAAATTGTCAACACACATGCTTGTGAGTGAAACTGGCTCACAAAGATCCTCATTACAAACAAAACATATGGCAGGATCAAAACAAGCGACTGTCAGGGCGTAAAACATATCGGGCCAAGTGTCACTTATACAACAACTTGTCTGTCATGAGTCACCAGACAGCGTGATAAGTGAGACAGAAATAATTTGACAGGAGTGGCAGCGTGGGGGCTCAAGGGGAATCAGCTTCGACTCATGTCTCCCTGGAAGTGTACTTCTGCTTCACCAAACACTTCTTCAGAATCTAGTTTTATTTATTTAATTAATACTCGGTTGCGCTGAAGGACTAAACTAAATGTAGATCAGAGTCGTTTTAAGACCTTATCTGAGCTGAGTGCAATTTTTCTCTTTTATCTTAATGTGGAGAAATGAAGTTCAAGCACGCAGCCGGGGATCAAAGCGCCGCGCCGTGTGCAGGTGATCCAGGCTGTTGTATAAACCATCACTGTTTATTGCGGTTTTCTCTCCCATTGCTTTAGCACCAGCCCTTTAGTAACTACCACAGAAGCAATAACGCGCATTTACTGAGATTCCAACTCAGGGTTCTACAGGATTGGGACACTTTGCTGCTGATGTGTGTAAGAGGAAGTGACAGAAAGGCCTCTGCAATGATGACTTTGATACACACGTGGTTATGCAACGTTGTTGACTAACGTGTGGCTTCATGAGAACAAAATATACCATCTCAGTTGTGCCCTTGCTTCATCGGTGTGAGCAATGATCGTAACAGAAGTGATTGAGCGATAAGTACCCAGTCCAATCTGGATTTTAACTGCTTTCTTCAGACGGGTGCCAGGAAATGAGAAGAGGGGAATGACATGAGACGGCGATCTGGCCCGTTTGGAGCCATTGAGGAGGGGAGACGGGGCCTGCTGAGCGTGGGCCGCTTCTGCTGAGCGAGTCCAGGCAGGGGGAGTTGTGTTGACTTTATGGACAGCCGAGTTTCACCACCACAGTTAACAGCTAATTACTGCCATCCAACGCACAGCCACAAGGGAGGGAGAGCACGGGCCACAAGCGCAGCTCCGATTACACCAAATCACATTATTGCTTTTAAACTGCACATGGAGCGACGCCTCCATAGCTTTTTAAAAGAGTTGTTTTCTAAATCTGCGGCCCGTAAACCGAAACAGAACAGTGCTTATTTTTATGTGTTATAATAAAGAGTCATGGATGGGCAGGTCTGTTCTCCAGGTTTTTAAAACCAACTTCACAGAAAACAGGGGGAAGAGGATGGGAATTTCCCCCTCCCGATAGAGGAAAAGCAGCTGAAGGCAGGCGGGAGGTGAGTCAGCCTCAGCACTTCTGCTGCCTCACCACACTCTGGTTCGGACTTGTTGTGGCAGGTAATATTCCCCGCGTTTGACTTGAGGTGGTGTTGCCTCAGTTTGAACTTGCGTTGGCTTATGACAAACATAACAAACATTTCCCTCCGTCGGTTACGGTAATTCAGCAAAACAACTTGAACCCTGACATTTACTGTTGGTCGTTACACGTTTGCTGATGACTCGGCTTGTATCTAATAAATGGTCGACAGTAAATCCAGCATAACATGAACTCTGGCAAAGCATTATTACCAAGCAAATGTCCGAGGAAGGCACAATGAAAACTAAAACATTAAAGTGATGAGCTCATTACTGCATCGTCGATTAAAATCCAGCGTTAGAATATAAATAGTTTTGAATTTGGATTGTATTGTGTGTATTGGATGATGTTTACTTTTGCCTGTGTAACTTTGAATAGGTTTTACTATTGGCTTTGAACTGAGTGGGTGCCCTTATGTGGATGAGGGAACATGTTCTAGATATCTTGAGCATCTTTGTAAGACCAAATCAAAAACTTCAAACAACCTTTTTTGCTTATAATAAAAATAGATGGAAAACTATCTTACAAATTTTACTGTACATTCTTTTCAAACACACGTTTTTCGTAAACAAATAAGGAATTGACATTTTCCACAAGTTTTTCCAAACTAATCAAGCATATTTTAAGCATTTCAAAAAAAGAATTGTGGCTACATGTTGTTTCTTAGCATTACGTGGCTGAATTAAATCCCAAGTGACAACTCGTTGAATTCTGGCTCCTTCATCCCTTCCCCTTGAGACATTTATTTAAGACCTTTTCATGTCTGCTCCAAAAACCAGATTTTTATTTTAAGACCTTAAAAAACAACCCTATGGACGCTGTAAGTGCCATCGGGACCTGCGGGAGATGTTTAATGAAGAAGCCAGATGTGACCCAATTAGTACCAGTCAGCAGCCTGCCGGTGAGTGCAGTGAGTACCTGCTGCTGAGTGGTAATCAAACCTACCAACACGTTCACATACCAGCAGGGGGCAGTCTGTGATCAAGCTCTTGACGACAACAAATACAGCTCTAATGGGGAGAGAAACAACATCAAGCCTCAACAGACAGTACTGTGAAGGGAGGTGAAACATGGTCCTCAACAAAGCATTAAACCTCTGCTCAAAAACATTTTCTAATGAAATCCTATGAATCCTTTTTTCATCTTCTCTTACCTCTGGATTCACACAGGAGACGCTCTCCCTCTATGTTTTACACCTTCACCGTAAGCTGTTTTACAAAGTACCTCCCGAGGCAAACATTTCTAATTTAGAAAGCCTGCTCTGTGAATAATTGATTGTTTGGAGAAATTAGTTTGTGTTATTTGCAGATACGCTAATGCTGTTTTATTGAAAGATTTTCTCACCCTTTATTCTAACGTTCAGTGAGCGAGATGAACTCGTTTCTGGAGCACTTTAAAATACATTTGATTGATTTGATCTTATCTCACCTTTAGGTTCCATTAGCAGCAAACAGTGCTGTAAATTGATCCCCTTTGTGTGATACCTTTGCTGTATTGCAAATGTTTATCTAAAAAACGTCGCATATCATTACATCTTAATCAACCGCAATTTGTTGCAGCGTGCAAATATTCCATCTGCTGCAAATATGCATCTACTCATTTTTGTTTGAAGTTTTTAATGCGTTCCAGGTTGGTGAAGCCAACTAACGGATCTGGTCACATTGCTGTATCATGACACAGATGCTCCTTCAACTAAAGGCACAATCGGTGGCCTTGTTTTTATGACCGGTTGCTTTCTAGTGAAACCACACGTGCAGAAGACTGGCAACAATCAACTGATGGTGGATGTTACCCTTGGCTTTACTGTATGACACCATCGTACTGTGGAGCTTATTTTCTGTACGCGCTGCCCTTCGAAGATCTTCATTAGTGTTGTGATACAGCTGTTCCCAAAAACAGATGTTTTGATAGGAAGCGTGGACACAACATGCTTGCTTATTTATGAAGCTTGATGAGAACCCGGATGGATCAAACCAATCCATTTTTAATTTAAAAAAAAAAACTTTACTGGGATATAAATATAGCAACGCTCTTTCTTCTCAGCCTAACAAGTGAAGCGAGTCTTTGGGAGATTGGAAGGTCACTCGGTAGATCTCCACGTAATGTACAGAGCCTAATATTGACTTGAAACATGGTTGAAACAAACCATTTTGAACAAATATTGATCCAAAAACGTGCATTGCATGCATCTCTTGTACTTGAAATACTCAGTAGTTTGCCTTTTGTTTCCATGTATCTTTTCCCTTGCAAATGTGAAAGTTATTTTTGGAATCTAATGTAAATGTAATTCAAAATATGTCCCAACATCAAATACAAGGTCACTACCCCGACCGAGTGTTTACTGCAGAATGTGAATATGATGTGATGGTAAGAGCCTCCCTTTCTACTGCGATCTGCGGTTGGCACCCACATTAGGACAAGGACAGCGGGTCGCTGCGACGAAAGGTCACCTCTGTTGTTCCATTTGAAATACAAAACACCAGTATTTCCTTCCCTCTTATTTGCCGTTCTTATCTGAAGTCGCCTTCAACTTGATATTTAATCCTTCTCTGAAACTCAGCATTTTATCCAATGAAACCAAACCAGGATGAAAATAATTACCTCCAAGATTCAGTAATAGGTGTTACTCTGAATGTAAAACACTAAACCAAAGAATTGATTTACTACCTTTCTGCACGACACTAGATCACTTGAACGTGTGTTGTTTATTTTTCTGTTAATGGATTCTGGACAGATTACATCTGAAGATTGAAGTGAATCTGAGACACAGCAGGAGTAAGCATTCCTAAATAGTCTTTCCAGGGACTTGACGCCAATGCAAATATCAAAAGGAACGCAGACACAGAGAGGAAAAATGGGTTTCCAGAGCTGTGACAACTCTCGACTGTTATCAGGAGCTGCTCGCTGCATTATTGCCGCAGTAATGAGAACTCTGACAGGCCGCCATGCAAGGTACGGATGGAGAGTTGAGATATCTGGGGCTTTCAGAGCTTTGCAGTGGAATAATTACAACTGAAGTGGTGACTTGCCCGGGGGAAGGAATAGGTAAAAACAACCATACAAAACAAGTGCTGCTCTGAGTTGTTTGGTGTCTTTACTTTAGTTTGTGTACCTGTGTTAACATACAGACTTTATTCTATGGAAGCGACTGTTAATGCATGCTCAAATCAGATTTCTTTTTTGGCAACTTCTGGGAAGCAGAGACCAGCTGTACACACAACACTGCAATATCTTTATAAGTTAATATGGTAAAAAGTAAGCATATCGTAGCTTATTTACACAGCCAGCCGGTGCGCAGCCACAAAAGCTTCGATGTGGTCCTTTTCTAGCTGAGAAATTAGAGTCCAACAATAACTCTTCTTCACCAGCTGCAACATTGATGCTAGACAGGTGTGTAGTCGAGATCAAAATGAAGGCCGAGTACAAAGGTACAACGGTTTGGCCCGAGCAAAAGCGCTGGAAGCAGCGAGGAAGGAAGGAAATAGTTGGCAAAGCAACACGATGAGCTTAGAGATGAAATAAACATGAATTTAGCTCAGCACACAGGTGGGCTTGAGTGGCTTCGTCATCTGTAACAGTCCCTTTCACATACAAATCTTCAGGTGATCTTTTTGTGTGATGGACAATTTCAAATGATTGAATGAAAACCCTTTTCCACTTTGTATTTGACTCTGCAACCCTTAAACTACGTTCATAAATTACTGGTTTGGTTTCCCGATTGTGTTGTAGAGACAAATATAATACCTGTGATTACCTGGATAATGTTCACCTGGATAAAATTCAGCTCTGCATTCATCCACCAGAGCCGGAAGGATGTTGTTAGATCGATAGGATGCAAAACTCAAGTTTAGTCAAATCAAGTGATGAAAGAGTTTCTTGGTTATCGTCTATAGCAGTGAAACCCAAATTTCAATATCAACATTTTTGTGACTTGACATGCACTCATTGAGAAAACAGAAAGCCTGTTTTTGGTGGCATCCTTCAAAATGTATTTCCTGTTGCACATTATTGGCTTTTCAACATAATTCTGAGACAGAGTTAGACTGTGTGCTCAGTAGTCCTGTTTGCATCACAGGTCATCCATCAACCTATCAAAGGATTTATCCCAAATGTGTATATTTCACTATTCTATTGGAATCAATACTCGTAATATATCGTGAAAATAGCATTGTGCACATTAGATGATGTGTTTATTCATACTGCTTTTCTTCCCATGGTGTGTATTATGTACAGTACATCTGGCTATACACTTTGGTGTGGATGGCATTAAAGTTTCTGCCTTCCCGGGTCAGACTGACTGCAATAGAAACCACGTGAGAGATTGTCACCCCTCAGGAGAGTCCGTCGGTAGACTGTCTTGGCCAGAGTTCTGGGTCTTTCCAATTAAAAGCACACAACGACTCTACATTCCCGTTCGTTTTTTTTTGTCATTGGCATTTAACACAATTTTCACTCTACAGATACCTCAGTTGGACATTATGCCAAATGTTGAGTTTAGAACGTTAGTTAAGCTGCTCACAATATTCACGTTCCCGTTCCCACTCCAGTCCGTGCTAATAGGAATACAGAGTAAGGCCAGGGAAGCCGCTGTAAGTCGTGATAACGTTATCAGTCCATGTAGTGTAAAAAAAGGAAAAACACAGCTCTCACCAGCAGCTGGCCCGCAGGCCGGATAAACACCAGCTTTAAGTGCATCTTGTTTCTCTCCCGCGAGTACAGACGTCGTCCTGCAGCGGCGAGTCTCCTGCACACAGCTTCGAAACAGGTTAAAACCAGCCGTTCGACCCAGCGGCTTCTTGTCTTATCGCCGTCCATCTCCTCCGCAATGGATCAATGCTGCTGGACCCCACGAGTCACTCAGCACCAGCGGAGAAGGGTTAAGGGATTACAAAACCCTTCAATCTGCACAGCTCCGCGCCGCGAGGAGCTCTCCCATAGTGCCACTTGCTCTGCCACCGCGGTGCTCAAGGCGAGGGAAGAGACGAGCGTTCAGAATTGTGCCGCTATCGTCGGTTATTTGTGTTGTTACATTCATGTTCTTCAGCTACGGGCTGTTTAAAAACACACAGTAATGAAAATGAACTCACTGAACGTACACACTTTCGTTCTATTGGAAGGTACAACGTTTGATAATCAACCAACCACAAAAACTTATATTGCACATTTTGTGAAGTTCACACCAACTGAATATAATGGAAATAGAGGAGAAAAATACCTCTATTATTGCAAGAAAGAACCCTTTTGCGTTTCATTTTTTTGCTCTGACCAATTGTTTATAAAAATCCATTCCTCCTGAGTAAAGATGAATGATCTTCCAGTATTTTCGATTTACGATGCAAGTCCCCGCCGTCCCTCTGGTGTGCTAGCACTTCATGCTCCTCATCAGACTGCATTCAAATGGGGGGAAAAAACAACACTGATCATTACTCTCCCAGCAATCCATCAGCTCCGTTTCTCGGCTTAGACGGCGTTTTGATCGAGTAATGGCGGGTGTTCGTTCGGATGTCGAGGTGGTTCGGTTCTGCGGTCCTGCTGCCGCCCGGGTGTACACGGCTGCCGTTCTAGTGGATCACATTCTAGATTTTCCTTCTCGGGGGCCTGTGGGGGCGCCGCAGACTGCCGCTCCGGATCGGGCATCTCTTTCCTGTCGCTGGGCTGATTCTCCAGAGCTGGCGTGCACTTGCAGCAGAAGTATTGCTGCCCGATTTTCCTGAAGGCCGTGCGGAACTTCTTGATACGGAAGGCGTAGATGATTGGGTTGACGGCAGAGTTGCCGTGTGTGAGCAGGATGGCGATGTAGATCAGGTACATGGACTTTTCGTACTCAGGGCAAAAGAGCGTGATGCAGTTGATGATGTGGAGGGGGAGCCAGCTGATCGCAAAGAGAAAAAGAACCAGGGCCAGCGACTTGGCAAGATTCAGCTCCTTGTCGTAGTACCTGTTGGGGTCTGCGTGGCTGGTGGTGAACTTCTTATTGTTGAGCTGCTTGTGGATCACGTAGAAGATCTCCGCGTAGATGACCAACATGAAAAGCAGCGGTGGCAGAACCCAGCCGAAAAAGTTGAAGTAGACCATGTAGTCCATGCTGATGACATTTTCAAACTGGCAGGTGATGACAAGGTCAGAGCTGATGGAGCCGTTCTGCTGGAGACGCTTCAGGTTGTTCCAGCCCAGCATTGGGGTGAGCCCCACGACGAAGGCCACCGTCCAGCATACCACCACCGCCAGCCCTGCTCGCCGCCGGGTCACCACCCGCTTGTACCTGCAAACAACACACAGTCTCATGTCAACACTTCCGCTCACAGGACTCGCATGGTCTCTTATTTCTTGCAGCTTTTTTTCTCTTCGTCAGTGCGTCGGAATGAGAAAAGGAGCGATTGAAAAGAAAGCGTTACCATTCAGACCACGTTACACACATTTCCTTTAGGCACATATTTCCAGTGCCTGCAAACTTTTATCAGTACTGCTGCTTTTGCTACTTCTTTTGTTCAAGGAAAAGAAACCAGCCCTGTTACGATCATCTAATAAATCATTGCAGTATAGTACATTGGACTCAATGTTCATTGTTTCTAGTATTTCATTGAAAAGAGGCAGTCAGTGGAAGAAGGTAAAATCTGCAGAGGCTGTGAAATCTTATCGCTGCTTTATATGACCAAGAAATTGCCCAGAGAAAGTCAGACCGATACTTGGCGAGAGGAAGGGAAAACGTTATCTGATCACTCTCGCGTGTAGAGCAACCAATGCCGCCTTTTGGATTAATAGTGGCAGGTATTTACAACATCTAAAGCCTGAAGCAAAATAGAAAACCCTGCAAGGCCATTGCATTATCTCAGCCAGGGATTGTTGTGTTGAGCCCAGTCTGTGTCTGAAGCACGATGCTCAT
Organism: Gasterosteus aculeatus; assembly: GCF_964276395.1. Classification (NCBI taxonomy): domain Eukaryota; kingdom Metazoa; phylum Chordata; class Actinopteri; order Perciformes; family Gasterosteidae; genus Gasterosteus; species Gasterosteus aculeatus. Next base: position 11,698,987 of record NC_135689.1, on the reverse strand, counting down.
TATTCAGGCACTGAGCCTGGGAGTTTTCTCAGAAAAGATCAGATGCTAATCCAACAGCAGGGAGAGAGAGAGAGAGGGAAGTTGTGGGAAGCGAGTGGCATTAGGAAGGGAGTGGCAGTGGCACGCTCTAGTGACAGAATTCTTTTGTTTAATCGGTATTGGTTAAGACCGGTTAAGACGGTATTGTAGGAGCCAGGTATTGTTGGTACCACCTGGTACGCCCCTTTTCTTGTCTTTACGTTAATTGAGTCACGTGGTGTTTGGTATCATCGGGGATAAAGGCGTGTCAAAGGATCTTACACTGATGACAGATTAATTGTATAATGTACCTAAAATAAAACAAGAAGAACGCAGTAACTGGATCCTGGATTCATTGATGGAAGCGCGTCAGCAAGTTATGTCCCATACTCAGCCTCTCGGTGACACTGAACAAATTCACGATCACGTCACCTGCAGGTATATTTAGGATTTAAAACTGAGAGGACGTCATCTTCCTACTTGGATGGTCTTAAATGAGTATAGGGCTTAAATAGATAAAAATCATGTTATCAAACCAATGAACGTTAATCTCCTCTGTGGCTCGGCTGACAAGATCTTAAGACAATAAACTCCCAGATTCTCTTTTCCTTCCTTCAGTAATACTGCTCAGTCTTTTGTTCTAGCCATGATAAACCCGTGACATCTAATACTAAGAGGTATATTACACATATTGACAGCATAATTTACTTGTTTTGCCCCCAAGGAAGATTATATTATATATATATATATATATATATATATATATATATATATATATATATATATATATATATATATATATATATATATAAAACATATTTATTCTGTATGCAACCCCCTTCTGTCCCTGCACCCTGCCATCTAACCACCTAAAGGACCAAATTAAAGCTGTTTATCAGATATACTGTGTGAAACAAGACCCACGAGGAAATGAATGCGCGCAGGTCGGCTGCTGTGTGTGAACAAATATAATCATTGCCATCTTTAACACCATTCACACCACCATCGCCGCCGAGCGACAGAGGGAATAACACGTGGCTTCCTCATCGGGCTGAGAGAATTCCTCGTTACCTGGTTGGGATCTTGACCCTGAGATAGCGGTCAATTGCAATAGCCAGTAGGGCCAGGATTGAACTTTGCGTCAGCACCAGAACCGTGCACGCGACCAGCAGGCAGCTGTAGAAGTGAGTTTGGAGTCCGATGCTGATGGTGATGGCCAAAGGGATGACCAGCGCTCCCACTGCAATATCCGCCAGCGCCAGAGAGACGATGAAACAAAACGTGTTATCGCGCAACGATCTGTTAATTTTCACCGCCCAAACGACCATCACGTTCCCGATGACGGACGCGAGCGCGATCACCACCTCCATCCCGATGTAGACCGACTGCGCTCGGGGAAGTGCTCCGGGCATCCTTGCAGATGATTGTGTCCTTGAAAAGCACGGGGTTGATTTCAGGGGGGAAAAAGCCGCCTCGCGAGGAGCCGGCAGAGGAGTCTTTGACTGTCTTGTCTTTTTTGGCACTACAGAATGTTCCAAATGAGGCGCGCGTCCATCGGTTCCGCGGTGCCTACATCCTCGTGGTTATGAGATACAATGAGCAAATACACCCAGTTGTCTTGCAGGCAGGACGCAGGTAAGCGCGCAGTGGGAGAAACACGAGGGGTTTCCCCGCTGGGGCAGGTGCTGTGGTCCGGTGGCTGTTGTGCGTCGCTGCCGCTCTGTGACTTGCGCATCCACTTGGATGAAGAAGACACCTGCCCCTGGTGAGAGCAGCATCCTCCACTCGACCCCCTCCTCCGCCTTCCCCACCGATTCAGCCGACAGGGCGTTTCGTCTTCATCTTCATCGGCCTTCGTAATTCAGCAAAGCGGGTTTTAACGGGGAAATACGTCGTGTGTTCTGGAGGAAAGCGCGCGCAGTTCCAGCTCTTGCGCAGGCGGGTCCGCCACCTCCTCTTCCTCCTCCTCCTCCTCTTCCTCCTACCTCCTCCTCCTCCTACCTCCTCCTACTTCCTCCTCCACTGTGCTTTCTGTAGGACCAATAATGCAGTTTTCCCAATATAGCTGCGAGATTTTCGCGCCTTCTTTTGTTCCATTCAGATGTGTTGTCTTTGCTTCTGTAAAGTCAATATTGATTTCCGTTGCGCCTTCTGCGGGACCGTCCCATGCAGTGCTGCTTTGAGCAGACGCTCGTTTTCTATATTGCGCCGTGCAAGCCTCCCCCGGCGCCCTTTCAAATGCTAATGGGCCTTGCTCGTTTGTCCCGATAAGACCGAGCGGTGAGCTGCCACAGCTGCCACATAAAAATACAGATAGAGCCATTGAAAGCGGCAGAGACCATCAAATATTCCCCATAAGACGAACAGAGTAAATGATGGAATCACACAATATGAACCCCACTGTTTTTACAACATAGAATTCACAACACCTTAGAGAAACATGAATCTGAAACGGCAATACAGATTCAGGTCATTCTAAATATATGTGCTTCAGACACTTCAGAGACTTTGAGCGCGTGGCCTGCCTCCAAACTAAATCCATGACACCAGACGGGAAATGCTGCGACTGATTTAGATCTATTGATCAGCCTTAAAAGAATATTTCCTGCCTCTGACTTTGACCATTCAAAAGCAGGTTTCAGGTAACACAAACCTTCCTGTCACTTTCTTAGAAACACTTGATATTCCCTGAGCAGCCAATCATTCCGAATATATATATATATATATATATATATATATATATATATATATATATATAGCAGTGAACAACAGCGCCGATCTCTTGTGCTCCCTCGCTGTGGTTCAAAGGTTTCCAGCAGGCTGTTGTGGGATCCGTCTGAACATGGCAGCATCTCCAATTTCACATCGGTGCAGAACTGACAATGTAGACTAATGGAAGAAAGAAGGATGGAAGTCCTGGATGTCGGATGGCATGTCGAGAGATAAGACACAAAACCAAAAAGGCAATACTGTGAGTGTGAGATGGTACTGCCTGTAACAAGCTTCTGTCAGTGGCCGGCGTCATGGTGAGAGACATCAGTGTGGCGTCTAGAGACCAGCCAGCACGCCCCCAAGAAGGAAGCAGCCATATGGTCGGCTGACGGCGTTTGGCACCAGTCACACTTCTTTAACTGATCTTTTAATGAACATAATCGTGGTTGGCTGACATGGTTCACAAGCAATAGAGATTCTAAATTTTCTTCTACCTTTGTAACCAAGTGTCAATCAATATACACACGAGTACCACATTGATCCTGAAAGTTGCACTAATTCGGGCCGTTCCCTCATTCGGTTTTGATACTTTGAGCAGCTTAGGCATGTTGGGCAGGTCTGTGTTCCCATGCTTGGAATGAGCAGGGAACACAGACGTGCCCGACATGGCCTGTGCGACCCAGTCTCACAGCAAAACGTGTAATAGCCACGTTGTGGAACGTGGTATTCTCACGCTTTCTCCTCAAAATCGTGACAATACTACGTTTTATTTTGGCCCATTCATTTACATTGCCTTGCAACTACGTCACAAGAAACTAATAAACGGAAGGTCTTCTACATTCTCTGATAGAAGATAATGAAAATATAATGCATACTTCTTGCTAGAAATGCCATCGAAATGCATACAAATGCTGATGCCTTCTTAAAAAATTGTGTTTTTCACAGATGATAGACCGACAGTCCGCCATTTTATTTTTTTTGAGCTGAGGGAAAGTTGATAGTCACGTGACCTAGTTGCAAATCCAACGTGGTATTGTCACGCTTTCTCCCCAAAAAGCGTGACAATACCACATTGGTCCACAACACGTTTAGCTGTGAGACCGGGTTGCCTGTGCAGACCTCACAGTGCTTTGTATGCCTGTTCTCAGTTTTTTCACCAGGGACATGACAGTGTGTGAAGTATGAAACGGGCCCTGTATCACTTCCTTAATTATCCTTTTCTCACTATTAGGCCCGTTGGGGATGAGTTTGAGTGAACAAAAAACCCAACCATTTTGCTATATCCACAGATTTATGAAATGGGGAAACGCATCCGTGAACAACGGCCATTTGTTTCCATCTTGGGACGTGTGGCCAGCGGAGTGCAGGGTGCTTCACATTTATGACATTCTACAGTTCACTGCGCTTCTCTCGTCTGGTTTAGAATCAACGATAGCTCAGCGGTTACAAAACGTCTTCAGTGGGTCCGTGGCCTTCAGCCAGCGTGCTGATGTTCAGATGCGATGTTAACTGCTCACAACAAAACCCTCTGCATCAAACGCAGATCATCCTGATAGACGACTAGAAGGCCGACTAATGCGCTCAAGCGCCGCCTGACGCCCTCGCCAGCTCGTACAGCGTACCAACCTTTTTGTTCTGACACAGCATTTAAAAAGAAGGCTTCAGCTGCCTGATGAAGAACTGAAGCGCGAACCATCAGATAATGTCTTCCTCCAGTGCCTCGTCGGCTGAACTGTTGAATATTGCCAAATTGTCATTTAACAAAAAAAGCACTGAACCCGAAACAGACTGCAATAAAACGTTATTAAAACCGACACAAAGACTTTGGACCTTGTCGTGTTGGCCAAGTCTCTTTCCAGCAAAACTGCTATTTCAGTTTCAAATAAGACTGGAGCCATTGATAAATACAACTGCAGTTGTCAATGAAAATTTAGCGATATAAAGACATTTAAGCATTCGTATGTATCCCTGAGGACAATTACTAGCACACAAACCCTTTAAAGTACCATAGCTCATTGGTATAGACGGGGCCCCTTAACACGGAAAATGTCACATCACAGAGAAAAATTAAAAACAGATCTTAAATACGATTACGTACGTTATGATTTGATCTGTTTTCACACAAACCCAGCAATCAGGTCTACTCATTTCCTCTGCAATTGGTATAAATATTGGATTAAAGTTGATGTTGAGGTCAGCAAACTGCTGCGCATGACAGAGTGAGATCATCTGCACAAGGCAGAATGTTCACTGTACGTGTAGATTAAAATTAGTTTGCTGTTGTTTCATTTTCTTCTTTACTCAGAGAAAAAACCTTTTGGACGTTCTCATTTGGGTGTTGGACCTCTCCTCAGAGTTACCAGCTGACTGACGACATCGCTCTCCTGCTCTTTGTGCGTGAGATGAACCGCTGCACCCACTCGAATCCTGAGCTGAAAATCAAAAACGTCAACAGCTTGTCAGGCAGACTGTCATAACTGGATGAGAACCGGGATATTTGAAATGTGATAGTCTTTCCATTTTGGGGTGCTGATGAGGTTCTGGCAGGGCCAGAGCCAGGAATTTGGGAAATAGTTCTGATTAAACAAATAAGATATAGCATGATAACTATTGAACTTTAGAGCGGCTGGTGGGGAGATTTTCTGCTTCTGGACAGACCCACGGAATCTCTTTCCCTCTGTCTCTGTTTCCATAAGCGAAGCTTCATAAACCTTGAAACATAAGCGCGGTGGTTTCATTTCTTTATCAACATTAGATATCTGTATGGAAAAGTACGTCATCCAACACCAGCCCCAAATAAGATTAATACTGAGCCTCTCAAAAGTTCCGCTGCACCTCCCACAGTTCTTCACTCGTTTTCACAGAAAACCAGCAGACAGCAGCCTGACTGCCCGTCACTGCCCCCCACAAAATACTGGTGTTAAATATGCAATTCACACCTTAGTGGTTGACATTTTATATGTTCAGACTGCCTTGCCCGCCCCTGCTGACCAGCGATAAAATGTTTTCGGTTCTCCCACGGACAACAGTGAAAAGGCTTTGCGGCTGCCTACACACCAATTATAGAATTAAATACAGAGCTATTTGTGATAAATTGTGTCAAGGCATCCTGTTTCGTAAAGGTGGGTGTGTTGACTTTGCTGTTTGTTGTGCTTCTTGGGGCTATTTTTGATAAAAATGTAAGTGACAGTGTGAGCACAGATGGCTGATGTCGGCCAGATGTAGAAAAACAATGTATATACAGCACATACTGTATTAGATTTTACGGTTACATGCTGTTGCGCACGTATCTAAAGGCCTCAGATAGCAATAGGAGATATTTATGTGATCCTATTAATGCCGCAAGTATTTTGACAGCAGCATGTTGAGTAAGAGGATCACAGCTTGTACATATTATATTATATACTCAATATCATATATAATTATTTATCGTATGTAATTTGTCAACGAGGTGATGTGACATGCCACTTATGCATGTTCTGCATAAGTGCTTATTACTGCATAAACAAGTCTTATACAATACAATTAGATCACAGTGAACAAGTTAGCACCTCCCTTTGCATTAGCCACTTTATCTTGTTAGCCACCACATTAGTAAACTCCCTCTCCTGAATATATACAGTACATACAGGCAACAGGGAGGAAACCGGATGAGGATATAATTAGATAGAGGAATAGCAGAGAGGGATCAGTTAGGGCCGTGCACAGATGAGAGAAGAGATGAAAGCAAATTAATGAGTGTGGAGTAATGACAAAACCAAATGTAATGTATTTAAGAGGGGTGGTCAAACCCAAATCAAAGGACTTCATGTGGCCTCTTGTGACTTTATCTTTTGAAGTCACGGCTGTTGTCGGGGCACTTCGCCGCGATGTTCCTTTGAAAAGATGCTGTGGAAGAGCACGTCACGACGAGTAACAGAAAACTGGGTCAAACTGATGGTTTTTAGCTCTCTGTGGATGAACGCGTTGTACTCAGCGTCTTTGATGTTGTCTCGCTGATTTTTGAGGCTGTCAGGATCCAGTGTCGAAAATAAATAAGTAGAAATAACTAATAAAGGTAACCTAATTCTGTATATCTGGATACATTTAGCATTCATTTAGATTCCCGTCACCATACCACACAAATGAAATTGGGCTGGGACTCTACACTGGCCTTAGTCTAGTTTGGATGCCACTAATCAGACTGGCAGACTTTGGGGAATGATGCATCGTGCACAAACATAGATGGATGGGAGGCATTTCATCTTGTAATTTATTTGGATTCCTCTGTGTGTACCTCAGTGTTTGTTTATTTGTTTATAGCCTCTGTCATGTGTATGAATGGTGTTCTCTATAGTGGGACAAGTAGTTATGCCCCTCCTTGCTGTTTTCTATTTATTCCGCATTGATTGGCAAAGGCAGGCGTCACGTTGTTTATTAAACAAGCTACATCCATTTGTGTTTCTGGACAAAATAACCACTGGCTGTTCATGACATTTGTTGTGCATGTTTTTAAGGATTATTATCCCTTGGCTATAAAATATCTTGCCCACACTCCACAAAACAAACAAAGACATCGACCAACAAGAGGAGCCACCTTAAGGCCAACATCTGCTCCTCCCACAGAATGAACCAGGCAGAAGAAAATATGAATAGCTGCATGGTTAGATGGCGGACAGAATGTTATCTCGGCCGTCACACTTTGACTGAAGTACTTCAGAAACCATGCTATCTTTAGCTTCACTGTTATAATTCAATAGCATCATGTTACTATATGTAAGACTTGAAAACAAACAACACATGAGTCAGAAGAAAAGGGCCTTTTCTGAATTGCTTCACCCGCAGACGTGTCTCTCTTCAATTGCTTTACAGCATGTTCACCTTCTTTGAACCCTCCAAAAGAGAAACTGCAAATGAATTTTGCAGGGATCCGTGCCTCAGGCCGCCCTGCGTTTCATAGCAGCCTGAGAGGAGGCATGATGGCTTATTAAGGGGATAAATCCCTGCCCCCTATGACTCCTCGCCATTTCAATTCGGGGGCAATATTGCAAATCAGGGAAATTGTTGGCGGATGTGGAATTATTAAGCACCCTTTGGAGAATGTTGGTGCGTTTACGCGAATGTGAGGTCTAAATATTCGTGCTAAGGCCGGAAATAATTACAGAAATGTGAAATGCATTTGTCTTCTCTGTGTGTGGAAAGCGCAGTAAAAGAGTTCTGCCACGTGAGCGCTTCTGTTAGAGTCGGACGGGGTAAAATCCCTGTGAAAAATGTGAATACATTATCACCATTCAGAAGCTGATGAGTTTAAGAACGTGGAGTGTTTAATTTTAAATAAAGAAGTGTTTAATTTGCATTGTCATGATCTAATTATAAAGGCAATCAGTGTAGTGTGTTGTGCACTGTGCCATGCATCTTAAAAATGACTTCACTGGGTTTAGCTTTGGGTGATTTAATGTAAGCAGTTTTTTATGTTTTTTTAAAATCACTTGAAATTTTAATTGAGGAGAATGGAAGTTAATGAGTTTTAATGCAAGCCACAACAGCCCAATTTGGGAGATCTAAACAATCATATAGTCGATTAACTTATCTTGACTCTCATTTAACAATTTTATTCTGTCATCCATCCTTTAAAACAAACAATCCATCCATCCTTTTAAATAATACATGTGTCCACCCGAGCAAGCAATCCATCCATCAAGTGGATCTGATTGAGTCTTTGATTGATTCAAGTGTGTCTGATTTGTTCACAAATTGTAATTTTCGCGTCGGCAGTTCAGTTCCTTCCCTCTTAAATCTTTCATCAACCATGAATATTTACAAATACGTTTGTCAGAGTAGATTGATGTGTCTGTGCTCGTAGGTTACATACATAATGTATATATATATATATATATATATATATATATATATATATATATATGTGTGTGTGTTGTCCTTTTTGGGTGTGGATTCTACTATACAGATTTGTTTATGACCAAGTGGCCCCCAAAGCAAATGCAAAAGCTCCTGATTACAGTTTCTTCTGCACTAATGTACGCACACTCCATCATCCACCACCCTCCATTTAGGATTTCATGTTTGTTTCTATGGCAACAGATAGCTTTGCCGGAATTAAGGCCTCCTAAAAATGTGCGGTGGGGAGAACATTTTCAGTGTTTAGTGGCGTAAGCACAGCAACACACACACCAACACACACTAAGCTCTTACTAATTGGGGAAGTCGAGCAGATGGTAGTTTTTGCTAGAAGAGAGCAGGGAAGGTAAACACCTAGAACAACAGATGAGACGGCTTTTGCATTACCACTCAGTGAGCATCTTCCCTTCAATGCCTTCCATTTTATTTCACCAAGGCAGCTGGAGCGTGGCTGCAAAGAGCTTAAAAGCTGTACACTGCTTTGGGCCGTCTTCAGACTACTTAGGCCGTAGAAAGCCTCAATGCAGACTGCCGCTACAATAGAAAGAAATGCATGACTTTTCAATAAATTACATTGAATTGATTTTTGAAAAAAAAGTCTCAGGATTTATAAAATAAAATCCTGCCCCCGAGAAGAACAACTTTAGGATTTCTGTTAATAGTTGCTGTTCGGGTGGCTGACTCGAATCTAAATTATCGTCAATGCTGGCAGCGTATCGGCTGACTGACTGACTGACTGCTGACAGTGTTCCTGAAGCTGAGGTGTTACCAGACTGTGAGAGAGCCGGTGGCAGCTTCCTCCTCTATTAGCATATTCATGTTCACTCTGTCCGACAAAACCAAAAACACACAGGCTGCTGCCGCAACCCAAGCATTCATGCTGCCTTCAATTATATATCAAATTGTTAAAACATAAAGGAATTTTACAGTCACTTTCCACAGAAATGATAAAAACATGTGAAGCATATGAATCAGCACACAGTGGGTTACACACACACACACACACACACACACACACACAGATGTAATGAAGCTTGAGATGTAAAATACTCAAATGACGGTAAAAAAAAACGGTAATCGGACAATGCGCGTGAACATTGTTTAAATTGACCTGAATTGAAGTTGTAAGGCAAGTGACCAAATACTTACATTTCTAGTTTCTTCTAAGCCACAGTAATGTGTGTTTTCCTACTGTGGGCTTTTACTACTATATTCCCAAAAATCTGTTAATCAAAAAGTGCACATGAATAATACATGCCAAAGCATATAAGGTATTCTATCAATTTTACTTTAGTGTCCCTGCCCTTACCCAAGGGTAGCACATCGGCACCATGCCTCTGTGAATACTGATTACTTACAATAAACGATCGCCCACAAACAAACCCAGAGACAAGAAATAGAAATTCACACCAAACTGATAAATAACCACTGGCACAGTCAATTTGCATGAAATATGTAGTGTGTAACCCTCCTCACAAAAGCCAGGCTGTATTTAACATTTAACCCCTTCAAAACTGTTGTAGTCAGCACAGCCAGGAATCAGGGACTTTTGACCTTGAACCGAACCATTTACATCAAGGGCAAAAGGCTATTTTTATAGGTTGTTGCATCAGCGCATTATTTTACAGATTTAATTTCTAATGAAGAACAGCACTGCAAAGTTTAGACATGAATGGTTTTCAACAGCTTCCTGGAAAGAGCTCGTATACAGTAAGAATCTAACGCTGATAATCAAAGATCATACTGTGTTAATTAGACCTTACACCGCAGAGCACTTGAGGGAACAACCGATCTGAAATCAAATCAACGCTACTTGACAGGATCACTGCAGGTCGAACCGCAGACAAAGACGCTGTGAAGTAAGTAACTGTACTGGACAAACCTGCTAAATTATAAATGACCGGGACAACTGAAAGTGTAAGTTCTCTTAATGGAAAACTGTTTGCGTAATATAGGAAAGGCGAGAGAGAGAGAGAGAGAGAAAACCAACCTCTGTATCGCAAAGGGTGAGCAGCGGATTTGGAATTAATATTTCATCCTTCTCCTCCTCGGTCTCCACTTGCTCTCTTATTTCATCACTTTCTGTTTCTGTCAAGACAAGTTCAGCTCCAAACAGAGGTTTTCCTTTTGCCGGGACGTTTTGCGGCCTTGGCCGAAGCCTCAATCTCAGCCCGCTGCTCCTACCGAGACCGATCAAAGGTCACGCATGCCTTCAAGTCATGACAGCTCTGAGCCGACGAGCCGGCCAGTTGAATTTAAGATGAAGCACGGCAGAAAGCCCTCTTCCCGTCTGGTCGTGCGGTCTCTTTCCATGACACTATGGCAATCTCTTATATAGATTATAATATAATTTATACTTTGGTTCCCCTTCTATCTGCTGTAAACCTATTTTTATATTTCACCTGTGTGGCGTTAATCTTTAAATTTCTCCACTCTTGACACCACATATTAATACTTAGTACTTGTTCTCCACCTCCCACATCGGCCTCCCACACATTTATACACTCTTGTAACCCTGTTTATTATATTTTACCACGCAGTCTTAGCATCCCCTTCACACCGGCACGAGAATGCTGGACTGTAAAACTGCGGCGTGCTCGCAGCAGGAAACTAGGCGGCATCTCAATCAGAATATAATCAGGGATGACACGTTGCTGAACCCCGACGTGCTTTCAGAGAAATGCTAATTCAATGGTGAAATGTATTCTCCGCAACTCTAAAGATTCCTTCCGCTCGATTTAAAATTGCCAGACTGTTTTGTGTGCTTTAAGGTGGTGTGTGTGTGTGTGTGTGGGTGTGTGGATGTTCCATTCATAACTGCATGCCATTATTTGCCCATTATGTTCAGTCCCCTCGACAATAGCCGTCAGATAGTTGACATTTTCAACCCCGACATGATGGCGAGTGTAACGAGTAGCAGCATTCCTCAGAGATGTTCCTGCCTCTTCTGCAGAGTCACCCGGCTTGTCTCTCTAACCCGGAAAAACCTCCTGCTACCAAAACCCTTCCTCCCTCTGGAGACGGAGGCAAACATCTCAGGGCCGAAGGGCAGCATGTCATCACCTCTTTCTGCAGCTATTTGCAGGTGAATCCATGCGCGGACTAAAAGGTTTCAAAGATTTCTGTGAGCTGAATGAGAAATGTGCTGCAAGAGGAAGTCGGCAAAGTAAGAAGTGGTTAAAGCGTGACCTCAAACACGTTTTGCTTCTTCTATAATAGTAACCCTTTTTACAGAATCCAGCATACTGCAAACATGAAATGTCTATTCTTAAAATGCATACGTAAAGCCAACGTTCTTCATCACGTGAATTATGAATGGCCACTCATGCTGCTATAGTCAAAAAAAAACGCAGCCTGGCATGTCAGTAGGAGGATGCAGAATATTGGATTACTCTCATTGCTTCAATCAGAAGGCTGCCAGGTCATCGTGCGGTAGTCATTTTCAGTCCAAAACTCTGACGCACAGAAATAAATAAACACATTCAAGCTCATTGTGACACCAGAGGGTCCCTTTGGACCCAGTGAAACTGTCAACAAAAAGGATACAAATACAAATTGAATGCTATTGATGTAAGTGAAAATGAAAACAAGGCGATCGTGACAAAAGCAACACGCAAAAGAAGACCACGGCTGCCGTTGTTTTTTGTGTGCATCTGCTATTTCACGCCCCCCCCCCCCCCCCTCTAGCTTCTAATCAGTGAGAAGCTCCTTGCCCTGAAGAAGACATTAAAGCAAGGAAAGACTTTTGATTAAGTCCTCCCTTGCGGGCTCGCCTTTATGTGACGTTAATTGCGAAAGAGCTCCTTCACGAGTCAAATGGCGCGAGGCTGTGAGAATGTGAAGATCTGCTGCACACTTGTTAGAAGGACACGTTTGAACGTTGCCTCTGCAGGCCTTTAAATGTCAACCAGAAAGCTTATCTTAATACTCCTGTTTGCAAACAACTTGACCTGCGTCTGTCGGCATGATAACTGACCCGGTGGGTTTCAAACAATTCGGCGACTGTCTTGAACACTGAGATAAGGTTAACAGCCCTTCAAAAGTGATGTGGTGCTGACCAACCATTTCCCCTTTCGCTCTTCCCTCTCCGTTCAGTAGGCCGATCCTTTTCCTGCGAGATGAACAAGCATATCTGCCGGTACATGATAGACTGACTCTTTGAGACGGATATCAGCGGCACGAGTTGTTTCATTGATGTCGGTAATTCATCCTGACGATAAAGTCTCTCAGGTTGTATAACAGGGACCGGCACCATAAAACCTGTTAGGGTCTGATTAAAATATATCGCTCCTTTTAGTAATTTAGCAGAAAACCAAGACTGAGCGGTTGAATGTAAAATGGGCTTCAGTTTCCCCACTTGCATTGATTTTTCTCGCTGCAATCAATACGAACGTTCAGGGTGTTTTTTTCCTTGATGATACCTGATCAGGAAACATCTGTTTTGAATGCAGAGTTCGAAGGTTTTAAAAGCGGATTAAAAAATATGTACCTGATAGGAGAATTACAATGGAGTAAACGTAAAATCATCCGCAGACTACCAGGTTATTGATCCTGAACTATTATCAGTTCTGCAGGAAAGGTCAGAGCACAACTTTAGCCTTTCTGAGCTCTGGATATTCAGTCCCTGCAGTTGCAGCCTGCGAAGATACTAAAATTATCCTGGAATCTTGTAATTAATTCACTCCAACAACTCTCGAGGCGCACAGCACTCAACTTTTTGTGCGACCCGGCTGAGTCCAACAAGCAGATGCATTGGTAGCAGATCGAGTTTAGCTGCTAATTACACAGAAGGGAAAATATGTTGCTTCTCTCTGGCTCGATGTCTACAAAATAAAAGACATTCACCAAGAAATGAAGGGTTCCTTCTGCTGACACCAAAGTATGCTGACGACAGCAGAAACTAAGCAGCATATTAATTTATCATAACCTAAGTACTTTGGGATATCTTTTTGAAATGTGAACAGAAAGTGATCTGTGGAATCCAAAGAAGTGATCTGCAAAGCTCCACCTCCTCAGCTGTGCTCTGCTGCAAACATCTTCCGTTAACACTTTGAGCCCTGTGTGAGACCTTAAGCTTGTACGTTATTAATATTTCACTCGCTGCACATAACAAGGACCTCAAAAGACCATCAAAGTGACTGTTTATACAAAGGGGCAGCTGACACAGCAGATGGAGAGAGATAAATGTGGATCAAAAATATTCAATCTCAGCGGAGGAGAATATGGAGATCCGCTTTGACGCAAATAATTAAACGCCTGTTCCTCTGTAAACTAGAATCAGGACATTTCAGTAGTTCATAACAATGATTGCTGCCCTGTTGAATTAAATAATTAGAGCTCTGTAATACATTTGTATGACAATAGGTGACTGCTTGTATGTCAGAGTCGTCACCTGGTCTCTGCAGTTGCCCTCAGCCGCTAAGAAGTCAGCTATCTTCTGTGCGAGCTGGAGTACAGAATAAATGAAGGAAAGTGGATGTTGGACTCACATTCATGTACACAAACATGACGACAAACGAATGAGATGTTCCCGTTTCTCTGCTAGATGTGTAAATAAGAAATCACTTGCTAACATCGTTGACATATCAACTTAAAAGGTGAACAACAGCTGTTGTGTCACAGCTGCCTTAGCAGAAAACAAATATGTGTTGTGTAAAGATGTGTGTAGCTGAGCAGAGAATGAAACCTCTCTCTATCTCTCACTGTGTGTCTGTCCGTTGTCATTCAGATTCTGCCCTGCGTGCCTTGAATGCAGGCTCCTGCATGTCAGGGTGATCCATAAATCACCTCAGCTGCTCTGAACCGCTGTCATGAGGCTGTTACATATGTATACAGACGTGTACAGACTCTTTCTCCACTGCCATCATAGTTGGAATGTAATTTAATTGCCAATTAAAAACTGACAAAACACACAATAAACAAAAATGACCTCAATTTCTTGACTTTCTAGCTCATTCTAGTTCACTCCTCACATTTGTTCTTTGCATTAAAACATTTGAACGCCCCCATTCTCTATTTGTAATGGGGTACGGAATACTTTTGTTTTCCTTCTCTCCTTTTCGGGTATTATCCTAAACATCACGTAGGCATCACCCTGTCACTACTCAATATTCTTACCCCTCCATACTCTGTATGCCGTTTGATTTGCCATTTTTAAAGCACAGCGAGTAAAAACCTTCTCAAATCTTTTGGTTCGTATCCTGTTCAAAAGGGTTATTAATGTGTGAGGCCTTATCTCATTCCTAACTTTCTGTAGAGATAAGATTGTGTGATCCGCTGTCATGCGATCACTTCGCTGAACCTTGCACTGCCTCAGTGGATTGTTGACTCCAGTTCAGCCTTAGAAGTCTGTTTAGCAGACAAGAGGTAATGAAGACAAATGAAGTGTTGCTGTTCGGCCTCATTATCGGAAATCTCTCTGCTGAATAAATGTTGGGCTTTGTGCCTTTGGAGACTTCAGAGGGAACGTCTGGCGTGTTCTTATTCACTCAAGCTACATCTGTCTGCTTCATGGTTGAGTCATATCGGTAATTTATGTTCATCTGGATGACATATAGAGTCACTTAGAGGCATACGGGATAAGCATTCTAAAGAAACAACAACACAATAAAATAACTTTTTGACAACACGTCGGGGGGGAGTTGATTTCCCACAATGTTGCATTGAACTGCATCATAACATAGACGTTTTTATGTGCAGTCTATCCCCGTTTAAATAAGGGTTAACACAGAGAAGTAGACAGCCGTTGCAAACCAGTGTGGGCAATAAACGCTGTGGCATGTGGCATTGTTCAATGCCAACAAACATTAAATAAATTGGAAACGTCCTTCAATACAGTCGAGTCCAGAACACCACTGAATATATAATAGTCTTAGAGATGGATGATCTCGTCTCTGCACACTGCCATCGCAGAATGAACATTACAATATCCACAAAGATGGATAGATATCGGAGAGCTACTGTATTTATAGACTCAGCTGTTAAAGTGGTCCTTTCAGAATACATATGATTCAGTAGGTTGAAGGTCAACTGCAAGTCAAGTAGAATGACTGTACAGTACTTATACACCACGCCAGATGAAAACCTCACTGCGTGACCTTTGAAGCTGTCGCATCAGCTGTCTCAGTCCGCCACGGAGCCCTAACATGTGCACTAATTCACCCCGGTTTGCAGTGGCTGTGATTGATGCTGAGCAGGACATCCAAAAGCGTTATAAATTGGCATGTGCCTGGGGCACAGGAAGAGGCAGAGCGATGAAACAAGCGCTGGCAGCTCCCTCGGATGTTTACCTGAGACGGTTTCTTTTCTTTTTTTCGGACTTTTCCATGCAAATCTTGTCAGCTATGGGAACTTCAATTTAGGTTTTTACCATAATTTTGAATTGAACATAAAAATAACAAAAAGATTCATGCTGCTCTTTGGATTTTCTAAACAAAGTACTGTATAAATATACTTTTCTCTTTAAATTTTATAGAGTATGTCAATATCAGTTTGTGCATGCAACATTTGAGCCTTTTGTAGATGTAGATATAGTACATTGCTTTGTTTGTGTTTTTTGTCTTGTCTGTTAGTGCTACTACTATAATTATAAGATTGAGATGGATTGTGTAGCTCAGGATGCTGGAATATGAAAATATGATCATTTTGGTCTTAGAAGTCGTAAAAATTTGAAGCCGGATGAAAAAGGTTGCAGTTGGAAAAGAACAACACAGACATTAGGAACAAAAGGAGAACATTAGAGGCGGGGGGGAGAAGAGATGCCATAAAAGTGTCTTTTATGTCGGCCCAACTGGAGATGCATGAATAAATTCAACTATTTTTGATTGCACAGCGTGAATCTACAGTTTTGCAAATTAGACTTTCAGCATAACAAAAGTGGGTTAGCCAGAAAGCCAGCGATATCCTCCTGCTTTTCCCCCCTATTTTCCCGCTGAAAACCATCACTTAGTTTTCCATCAGCCTTCTCAACACCAAAGAAACAGCCACTTATCGTCTAGGAGGCTGCAGCTCTGATGTGGTGACAAGTGCCAACATTTACACTTTAACTGAAGACTCTGCTGCAACAGAGATGGAGTACGTGACACCTGCTCTGACTGAAACCATACATCACTTGTTCTCTTTCTCCCCCTTTCTGTGTAAGTATACTCAGCAGCCTAATCCTGCTGGGGGAGAACAGTTAAACTGCTATCAAAGTGAGTGGCGTTGAGCTCATATTTGATGTGTACTGACTTAAAGTGATTGAAAAACCTGCAGACAAAAGGTCACGCTGAACCCTGTCCGGGCATTTGTAACAAAAGGCTATGAGGCTGCTTCGCATGAAAATAAACCTCCTCTGCCTTCACTGCTCATTGTTGCAGTAAAATGCTCTGACACTGATTACATTTTTTTATTACAGTAAATTATTAATCAACATACCATGCATTGATTGTCTTGCAATCCCGCGAGAAAACAGCTACGGTTTCATTTACTGCAAATCAATTTGTAGTAACAGGTTCATGGGAGCTGAGGTAGAATAGTGAAGTTTGCCACATGGTGACTACAATGAACCCGCCAGTGAGCAATTGAAACCCACTGAACAGATTGACACGTCGATGACTTCCTCCAACCCGCTGTTTTGCCTAGAGATGTGGAATACTCGCATCACGTTAACACAGTCCGACTGGGCTTCGGGCTTCCTGTATCTGTGTGTGTGTGTGTGTGTGTGTGTGTGTGTGTGGTACTTAGCGGCAGGTTAAAGTATTATTCTGACGGCCTTACCAGGATGACTGCTAGAGGCCTAAACAAGGTCATTGCCCTGAGCTACCGAGTGCCAGCCCCTTCAAGGTTGTTGTCAGCAACAAACCAACAAAATGCACCACACCTCTACATCCACCCACACCAATAAAACATTCCTCATGACCACTCCCAGCGGGCGACGAGAGAAGGAACGTGTGAATCGAAAAGGGGAGCAGCCAGTCCAGTTTTGTTGTTCGCCTCGTGAGCAATTGAACAGTTCTCATGCAGTGAACGCAGGTCCTGTTCTGGGAAGCACTTAGAAAACGCACGAGCAAACAAATAATTTGTCATGCATGTTGCTGCCCTACGACTGCAGTTTCTCTGGGGCCTCAACGATCAATTATTGATCACTCATCTTTTATTACAGTTTAATGTAGAGGGTACTAATGGCACCTACGCGTTCTTCTTTAGATCAGTGATTATGTGAGGAGCAAAGGCAAAAAACATCAATTCAAATAACACTGAAAATGGTCTTTCAAATTCACTGTCACTGATGCTCTTTGACATGAATACCCATGTTGTACCTTCACGAGAAGCTACTCAAATAACCTTTTTTTCACGTCCAAACGGGAGTCTCTGTCTTTCAAGCAGATTAAGGGCAGATTTTATTTTTGCCAAACATCATATAATCTCTGGGCCATCTCAGTAATGCACCTACAATATTAGTTCTTTGTTGTGGGAAAGCAAAGCCTATTAGTGCTAAATTCCTCTTACTGCTTCGCATCTCTGAGAAAATTCAATCTTAATGTGAAACTACTCCTTTGAAATGCTGTCCTGATCTACATGAGAAGAGCAGTGGAAGGAAGTCACAAACAAAACTGACATGACGGAATGAGTCACAAATCAGAAACAAATCAATTGTGCAAAACATGCAAGACACAGCAATATATATATATATATATGATGCTTTTTTGGTGTCTAAAAAATATTTAGACACCAACAAACATTGAAATAATGAGGGATTGTATGTTTTGAGACGTATATGGTTGAGAAAATAAGCAGGGCTCAGCTTCCGCTCATAGTGAGGCTGAATAAATGACTCAATCCAGCTCAACACATCTCTTATTAGGAAGGCACGGTCTGAGCGAGATTTCTCTGTGGCTATGATTTTTCCACACGCCTGTGTCCCACCACAAGAAATTTTAAAAGACATGGAGCCCTCCAGGAAGACAATTAGAGTGATCTTTCCCTCAGCATGCAGCGCCTTTGTGCTGACAGCAATCTACATGCACATTATGCATAATGCGGCCCTTAAAACGGCACTCTTCACTTGTTGTGGGGGATCCTCAGCAGGCTAACTGTGCGCCGCACCACACAGACCACCAATCAAAGTCTAAAGGACTGACCCAATCAAATCAGATGAGTGGAGGAATGAACTGGCGCTCATACCACACACTTTATTGCAGCATGTTACGGCTCTAAGCCTGCCCACAAATAGGATTTCATCCACCTCTGACACTAGGTGTTACAGCAGTGAGGAAAAGAGGGTAATCGCAACGACTGGCAGTAAAGAGGTTTAGACAGCAGTCATGCTGCTGTGCTGCGAGCGGGTGTCAAAATGGAAAACCACAAGGGCACAAAAAGAGAACTCATGAAAAGCCCATTGAGGATGACAGAGTGGGTGAAGTCAAGAAAGTATGACAAACACATATCCATGGAGAGGTAAACGAGGGAACAAAGGGTGACAAAGAGATCAATAGAGCAGGAAATGAAATAAGGGATCGTGAAAAATGAGAATATGTGTATTCACCAGCTCATTCAACCTGCCTTTTAGTCCCCTGAGACATTTTCTCACACATGTCCATAAATGTCATGGACATCCCCGGAGGGCCGTAAGAAATAAAGCTGCTATTGCTTTTCACTGTACAAACGTGTTGACTAGCATATACGGGGGATGTGTCGATATGGTTCACATTCATCATAATTCATGTGGGATCAGTAAATTGTAACGCAAAAGATAAAAAATCCACAAAGTCTTGTGTGATTAAATATGGAGATTTAGGAGATCATTTTAATGTCACCAAAATCAATTAAGTCTTCCATGCAACGAACGAGAATATCCCAGATTGATGTACCCGAGTGATTGTAACAAGGTCACAGTGGTGTCAGTTAAAGCGTATGTGAAGGATTCAACGCATTGCCGTTAATAACGACAGCGGCAGATCACAGACTGTGCAGCCATCTGCCTTCACAGCACCACTGCTGCTATTTGAGAGCACTATTGTTTTTCTTCTGCATAACAACATGACAGAGAACACACCTTGATTTCCTGACCTCTGCAAGCTTTGCTTTGACAAAAAAAAATAGTGATGCTGTTTTTATTCTTACCACTGCGCTTTAATGATTGAATTCTGAAGAACTGCACCTTGCTTATTTGTATACATGTACACGTTGTAAGTAGAAAATGTTAAAGGCATCGGGTCCAAACACAATTAAGCACAATTAAGGGAAATAATTTACAAATGTTGCAAAGATTTTAAAAAATCTATTAAATGCAGTGAGGTTTAACATTGTAATCAATCCCTTGCAGACTTCAGTTAATCACCATTTTGTACCATGGAGTAGCCACAGTGTGTGTGTGTGTGTGTGTGTGTGTGTGTGTATGTGTGTGTGTGTGTGTGTGTGTGTGTGTGTGTGTGTGTGTGTGTGTGTGTATGTGTGTGTGTGTGTGTTCGTGTGTGTGTGTGTGTGTTGGGAACATCATTAACTGTAAAGCAGAGCATGATAAATGTGCATCCGGATACAGCTGTTTGAAAGAGGAGAATGTGAATAAGCAGCAATCCCAGGTGTAATCCTGATAAAAGTGAGTGGTGCGCAAATGTAGCGTTAGTGACGGCTATATGCACTGCACTCACCATAGCAACGCCCCCAGTAATCTCTCTTAGTATAATGAAAGATTTACAAACGTGCAAATAGCTGTATGTGATAATGTGTTTGGGACAGATTATAGGAGTTTAGAAAAGTATCGTGCCAGATGAGTCAGCTAACATTTTGGAGTGTGAAGCAATCCAGTATCACAATCAGATGAATTGTATTGCATTGTACTGCTTTTAGTTTATTTTCCACAAGCTTGCATATACAGTGACAAGGATTTAAGACATGTTTATGTTATACTGTTTAGTACATGCATCATATACTAAAGACGTATGCTTATTGTTTTCTGAAATTAACAAATCAAATGAAAAACAATGCATTATGTCGTTTTTTAGGAACAAATATAATTTATATCTTTTTTATGAATATGTCATATGGTCATTTTCTATTTCACAGAAAGAAAAAAGAAGAAAAAGAAAACAGTTTCCTCTCTGTTGGCGCCATCTTCTGGAGGGTACAATACAATTCAATGAATTTCAGATGCTCCTCACTTGACATTTATTAACCAACGTTTTGCAGATCTAAAATGTTCTTCAGGAGTGTTCGTATTGGTGGCATTGTGGATTATTATCTCATGATTGGTTTTACTTATTTCAAGACAAATAGAGACGGGTACATTTATCTAAAAAAATGAAAATCTTTAAAATTACAAACTAGATAAATGTAGAGGGCAATGTGGTTGTCTATCTTTTGTTTTTATTCAAGTAGCTGTCTCATATTCATCCCTATAGATATTTTAGAGTTTGCTGTCCTTCATGCCTTTGGGGTTTGAAAAGAAATGAAACAAAAATGTTACAAATACAAGATAAAAATATATGAAAGATTATCTTAGAAATGATCATAAACAACTATACATTATGTCCCAATTCAAATGGTAATACATCATACATTTTAGTTCTAACTTGACTTAAACCCAAATCAGTAAGCAAATCTCCCAAGTACAATTTACACATACATCATTTAAAAAAATGTCAAAACGTATATTTGTAATTCATTTTCATCATCTTCTAACATCAAATCGTTTTCATCAAGGTCGGATCCCTGTCCGCTGGACCCGCTGTGCTGTGATATAACCTCTAGGGGGCGGTAAGACCAAACAACCTGGATGACAGCTACAGTATACAGCCGTAGAAGAAGAAGAAGAAGAAGAAGGAAGCGGCGCATACGTCATTCATGTACGGTCCGTAGGCTGGAAACAGAAATGGCGGGTTCCATAAACTACTGTCCGCACCGGGACTGAGCAAGTAACGGCGGTGCTTGCGATGTCGAAGATTGGAATAACGTTACAGTTCCTCTGCACAATACGTGTTTAATCTTAACTAACGTTACATCCCGACACATGGCGAGTAGCGACGTCCCTAGTTCCCTAGTTCCTCGTGTTTTTTGTTTTGTAATGCTAAACGCAGAAGCGTCATCACCGATATGAAGGCAGTGTTTTACACTGAAAGAACCTTCATCATCAATTAACGTTAACTTTCCGGGTGAGTCCCCAAATAACACGGGTAGCTGTTAAAAAAAAAGAAAAGACACTCATTGGCTCACCTCTTTGTGATTGTAGGGCGTCCAGATGAGCCTCAGACAATGTCAGTCAACGGAAGAGTGATCCCCAACACCCCGCTGGCCGTGGACTTCTGGCACGTGCGGAAGTGTCCCGGCACGCGGCTGTTTTTCCTGTCCCACATGCACAGCGACCACACGGTGGGTTTGACCTCCACGTGGAGCAACCGGCCCATCTACTGCTCCCCGACCACCGCCGCTCTGCTCAGACTCAAGCTGCAGGTGAGGGTCGCTCCAGTGTGTGTGTGTGTGTGTGTGTTTGGAGAGGGGCTGTTCCCGTTAGATATCATATTTAACATTCATTGTTTTTCTCACTTCAAAGCCACTTTACCTTCTAAAAGGTTAGAGGGTTAAGTCAATATTTATTGATCTGTCCTCAGGGCCCAATTCTCTTCTCACTTTGTAAACATATTTGTTGTGATTAACATTATTCCAAGCCCTTGTCACGCATCGTTTAGAAGAAAATCAGTTTTTTTAAAGATTTCTTCTGCTGAGCTTTTTTTTTATTTCAGGTGAAAGAAATGTGGATCCATCCGTTAGAGCTGGATGGTCCTTGCCTGTTGCCACTTGATGATATCGGCAAGGAGCGACTAACAGTCACACTGATAGACGCCAACCACTGTCCAGGGGCTGTCATGTTTCTCTTCGAAGGATACTTTGGCTCTATACTTTACACCGGTCAGTGTCTGAGTGCATAGGCAACAACTTTTATCTGGTGCTTCTGGGATGTAGCAAAAGGGTTTCATCATCATATTTCCCCGTTATTTTTGTTTTTGCTTTACTACATACTTGTATTTGATGACATGAAATATGTACGGGGACGCAATCACGTAAACATTGACACGCATCTATTTCAGGTGACTTCAGATATACTCCCTCCATGTTGCGTGAGCCGTGTCTGTGGGCCAACACCACAATAGATGTCCTGTACCTGGACAACACCAACTGCGATCCCAACCGCCCCCTCCCCTCCAGACAGCGAGCCACTCAGCAAATCAAGGAGATCATCCGCAGATACCCCGACCACAATGTTGTCATAGGTAGTTCTAATTAAACATTTTAATTTCTATACTTTGTCCTCGTTTCAACAGGATAAACATGTAGGTTTCTTTCCACCATGTTTTTCTATGTGTGCTGTTTTTTGAAAAATTTTCTATTGCATCACCTCCACACTTCTTGAATTAAGGGGGTTTAATCAACGTTTAAATAAAGCTAACCGCCTGAAAATGATGTTGGTTAGCCAGGTTGCCATTGCTGTACTCTTTTATGTGACATTGCTGTTGCTCTGCTCTGAGACAGACCCTCACGCTCTCTTGTGCTTCCTTGCAGGCCTCTATACACTTGGAAAGGAAACCCTGCTGGTGGAGCTGGCCATGGAGTTTAAAAGCTGGATAGAGGTGAGCGTTGAGAGGATGGAGACCCTCAAAGTGCTGGAGCTGCCTGACGTCTTCACCACTGAGCCAGGAGCCGGCCGTTTCCGAGTTGTGGAGCAGTCCCAGATCTGCTCTGCCACTTTACAGCAGTGGAACAGAGGACAGCCTACCTTGGCCATCATTCCCACCAGCAGGCCCCAGGTGTTTTTTCACCCCAATGTCCATGTGGTGCCGTACTCCGACCACTCCTCTTTCCAAGAGCTGGAGGATTTTGTCTCTGCACTTAAACCGACATCCCTCGTACCCATTGTAGGAAACTACGTACCCGTAGGTTTCTCTGCCTTACTGCCCGGCAGAAAGCGCCAAGACATCCTGGTGCCTGAGTCCGTCCGACACTACATGTTGAGGCAGACCGAGGGCCAACTCGGCTCCTCCTCCTCCTCCTGGGACAACCATCGCGGGAAACGTTCACAAGGTTTTGTTCCCACAGGGGTGATATTTGAAACTCCTGAAAAGGAATCCGGGAAATCGTGCGGAGAGGCAGAGTGCACGGAGCAGGGCGCTTCTGAGGGAGAGGTCGACACAGAAAGTAGTGAAGAGGACTCTGACTGCATCTTTGTTGACGTGAGCAAGGACCTCACCCCTAACAAAAACCGAAGAGGGACTAGAGATATGTGGAGGCTCAACATCATCCAAAGAGTGTCTGAGGATGCGGTGATGGCTGAGACGGTGCCCTTCAGTCAACTCAGCCAGAGCAACTTTGCTCCAATGAAGATCCTGAGAAACACCAAGCCCTGCTTGATGTCGGTCAGAAGGACAAGAGGGTCTATTGGAACCAATGCCGAAATGGTGAACAACACAACTTCAAAGGAAAATGACAGCGGCCAGTGTAGCAGATATGGTGATGTTCATAACCAACACGTGCTGTCAGTGAGTGGCGGGATGAGTGGGCACAGTGCACAGGGATATGATCAGATCAGCGACGCAATGTCAAATGAGCAAATAAACAACACCGGGACAACATTGCAGCACAGCCTCGATAAATATTCCTGCTTTTCATCGGACTCGCAGACCGATGTCAACCAGGAGTACATGGAGGAGCTTGAAAGCAGTATTTTGAAGGCGCTGTGCTTCACCGAGGAGGACGTGAAGATGTGCGGCCTCTTGCAGCAGAGCTATGTGCAACAGTTTTCTCTCTCTCCTCTCTGATGCCCCAGAGGATTAACCTTAAAAATAATATGACCTGACATTTAAGTTATTGTTTTGTGTTGAGCACTAGAGACATCCTTATTTTCTCATTTGGTAATTTCCTAATTTATGTGATCATTGTGGCCTTGGTTGCGTATGCCAGTGCAGCTTTCTTTGGTTTAAAAAATGTAACCGCGCCCCCTTTTACATTGTTTATTTTGAGCTGTTAAAAATGTGTGATATGTCAGTTCTGCCCATTTCAACTTAGAAATGTGTATATTTCTGTGGCGCTTTAGTAATGGGCACTGAGTAATGAGAAATATTTAAGACTGGTGTCAGTTTTTATTTGTGAGAATCAAGGTGTTAAAGATAAATGGTTATTCTTGGTATCCTCTGTATTCTTTTGAGTCTAGAGGAACTTTATAATGAAAAACATTTAAGAATTTACTGTAAAAAATATAGTGTGCTTTCCTGTATATTATTAAGCAGCAGTCTTATTTTTTATCAACTACAATACATCGGTGGGAAAACATTTCTCATGATATCGGTCATATTGAAATATTGAATAACTATCCAAGTATCCAAGTCCATGAGCCCAAAACTCCTTTCTTAAAAACAATTGACCTTTTCTGCTTCTGGTAGTTGAAACAAAGCCACATATTACAATGTAACCCTTGATCTAAATGTGACTTGCATATTGTATTAGGAGACATGTGTGATAAATTGCTGCATTTGTATTGATGTCATATTTACAGTATGAGCCGAGCAGAATTGTCTGAAAAGTCAAATGTTCCTCCTCAGAAAATGTATTTATTGAGTCAAGGAAAGTTAGAACAGTGATATTTCCTTATAGGACAACTGTTTCCTGAATAAATAGCCCTTTTTATTTGCAAATGAACGTGTTGTGGTTAAAGAAGTTAATATCTGTTGTAACATCTGCTGTAAATGTATGCTAAGGATTCACAGCTGCTTGCAATGTTGTCATTCCTCCCCAAGATGGCAGTAGTTGTTTTTTTTAAACAGCCGTTGCTTTTACTTTGGCTTCTCGTTTAATGGGGGTTTTAGGTTGCTGCAGTATCCAATTCCTGCAGCATAAAAAAAAGCGAGTATATTTCATGAGGAAAAGCGTGCTGAGCTGTAATGATTCAGCTCTCAAAATGTTCCCATTGAGTCTCCATGGTAAAAGACCATAAAAATGTTGTTTTACTACAGTTAGCACATCTAGAAAAGGGCTGATTCGGATGAATCAAACCCCTCTATTAACCATAAAGTGCTGCGGTTCATATGCCGCAGTATCTCTGTCTAATTGATGTCTCAGAGATTTTATGCTTTGGATATTAGGTATATAACCAGGAAAACATAACTGCAGTCAACTCAGCAAACAGTTGAGTTTTAGTTCATCGATGACACTTACGGAATTAAACATAAAAGCGGAATAAAAGCTATTTCAATCCGGAGAGACTTCTTGAAATTTTAACAATGCTTTATTATAACAGGCATAAATACTTATATTGCAAAGTTGTTTGGGGCTTGGACTCCATCCTGCCGCAGGGGCCAGGATGCCGAGATGAGGCATATCCCCCCTTTGGGAGTCCAGACACTGGTGGTGGTGGTAGAGCCTAAGTAGCTCCAATCTCCTGATATGCCAGGTTCTGCTGTAGATTGGAGGTGTCATTGACATTTATCGCCAAAATATGTCATACATACAAGGAATGTGACTTGGCGGTTGGTGCGTGACAGTAGACAGTATGAAAATAGACAAACTAGCAGTGCACGCGTAATAAAATAAAATGCTAATGTTAACTAACCCATAGCATTAGCATTTTATTATATGGGTTAGTTTAAAATAAAAGAATAAAGTTAGATTTAAAAATATGAATTTTAAAAGAAAGTGACCAGAGGAATGTCAGAGTCAGTCAGTGGATGACCGGGCTCTGTTGATGAGCCCGACTGCCGAAGGGAAGAAACTGTTCGTGTGGCGGGAGGTCTTAGCCCTGAAGGGACCTCAGCCTCCTTCCAGATGGAAGGGGCACAAACAGGTTTTGTCTGGGGTGAGAGGGGTCGGCTACAATCTTTTGGGCTTGTGTGGCAGTATGCAGTGATTGGTCCTAATAACTTTCAGCTGGGTCTGGATCACAGCCAATCGCTGCATGACAATGCGGTACAAAGGCGGCCTCAGAGCACCTGTCTGCATTTCATTAGCCAGGCGTCTTTCACGCGGCGCTGTGTGGTGACAGAAGCTCACTGGTGTGGCTGCATACTACTCTCCACCTGATGCACTCAATGTCCGCCGCTGGTAATTCTCATGGTAGCGTCGATCCCTCCGACCCACGCTGATTGGCTGAAGCGGCCTGACCGGGCATGGATCACTGAGCATCAGCTCTACACCCGCTAACCTGCCAGAGACCAATGCTTTGCTTAAATTAACCCTGTTTCTTTGCCTTTTGTTAAATTAACCCTGTTTGGGTTTGCCTTGTTTTGGCCTCCTAACTAGGTCAAGAAATATTTTAACTGTGTACGAGAGACAGGCCTTACTTATTTGTTTGGATCCTTTGTTATTTGTCTGTGTAGCTGAGAGTTTGTCCTGCAGCAGAGACGGGATGATGGTGTTGAAGGCAGAGCTGAAGTCCACAAACCGGATCCTGGCGTAGGTTCCTGGGGAGTCCAGAGGCTGGAGGATGTAGTTGAGGGCCATGTTGACAGCATCGTCCACAGACCTGTTGATTCTGTAGGCGAACTGCAGGGGGTCCAGGAGGGGGTCAGTGAGGGTCTTCAGGTGGGACAGGACTAGCCGTTCAAAAGACTTCATGACTACAGAGGTCAGGGAGGTGGGCCTGTAGTCATTGAGTCCTGTGATCCTGGGCTGCTTGGGAACAGGGATGATGGTGGAGGCCTTGAAGCAGGCTGGTACGTGGGGGAGGGGAAGGTGATACAGAGGCGTGAGCCCCTGATGGGCTGGGGGACGGAGGGGTGGGTGTGACGGCCCCAGGGCCACTGCCAGGGTATTTGTGGGTGTGTCTGTCTGTGTGTGTGTTACCGGGTAAACTTCCTGGTGGAGTGGAGCTGAGGCCATAAGGCAGATTCGACGCAGCTGTCCGCTGTCTCTTGAGTGCATTAAAACCTGCCCTTTCTGATTGTTTGGGGTTGACTGCTTGGGGTTCTCCTGGTCCCCAGCACAATAGTGTTTCCCTTTGCTGTGTTTTGTTTGTTTAATCAGTTTGGTGAATAAACATCTTTGGCTGGTTCTCCCTGGAGCGTGATTTCCTCTTATTTGTTGTGGCCTTTGAGCCGGACCATAACGTGGGGGACTGGGGCAGGTTGGTGGAGCTGTGGGGGATGGGATCAGGACATTGTCTATTGAATCTGCAGTAGATCTCATTCAGCTCGTTTGTAAGACTGTCTCACCGACCGTCTTACAGGCTTCAGGAATCAGGAAATATTTATTAGCCAAAATATGTCAAACATACAAGGAATTTGTCTTGGCGGTTAGTGCGCGACAGTAGACAGACAAGACAACAGTGCACAAGTAATAAAGTAGAATGAAATGCTAGTGCAATGGGTTAGTAGAATAAGGCTAAGGCTATGGGTTAGTATAAAACAAGGGAATAAAGTTAAAAAAAATTTAAATATTAAAAAGTTAAAGAAAAATATTAAGCATAAAGTGCACTAACAAACAAGTAACAGACAAGTGACAAGTGACAAAGTGATGAATTGCAGTTAAAGTGGCATGTGCAGTATGAGGGGGAGTGACCGGTGGAGTGTTATGGTCAGGCAGTGGGGGATCGGGCTCTGTTGATGAGCCCGACTGCCGACGGGAAGAAACTGTTCGTGTGGCGGGAGGTCGTAGTCCTGATGGACCTCAGCCTCCTGCCAGATGGAAGGGGCACAAACAGTTTTTGTCCGGGGTGGGAGGGGTCGGCCGCGATCTTTTTAGCTTGCTTCAGAGACCTGGAAGCGAACAAGTCCTGCAGGGACGGCAGATTGCAGCCGATCACCCTCTCTGCAGAGCGGATGACCCGCTGAAGCCTGCCCTTGTCCTTGGCTGTGGCTGCAGCGTACCAGACGGTGATGGAGGAGCCGAGGATGGACTCGATGATGGCCGTGTAGAAGTGGACCATCATCGTCTTTGGCAGGTTGAGTTTCTTCAGCTGCCTCAGGAAGAACAACCTCTGATGAGCCTTCTTGGTGATGGAGCTGATGTTCAGCTCCCACTTGAGGTCCTGGGTGATGATGGAGCCCAGGAAACGGAAGGAATCCACAATAGTGACGGGGGAGTCACACAGGGTGATGGGGGAGGGTGGGGCTCTGTTCCGCCGGAAATCTGTCTCGCAGACAGTCCCATGACTGTCTCACGACTGTCCTACGACAGTCCCATGACTGTCTCACGACTGTCCTTCGTCCCATGGCTGTCTCGGACTGTTCCACCGACTGCCTCACACACTGTCCCACCAACTTTCTTACGTCTGTAAGACTGTCTCACCGACCGTCTTAGACTTCTCACGACTGTCTCGCAGAAAGTCCCACGACAGTCCCACGACAGTCTCACGACTGTTCCACGACAGTCCCACAACAGTCCCACGACTGTCCCACGACTGTCTCACGACTGTCTCACGACAGTCCCACGACTGTCTCACGACAGTCCTACGACAGTCTCACGACTGTTCCACGACTGTTCCACGACTGTTCCACGACAGTCCCACGACAGTCTCACGACAGTCTCACGACTGTTCCACGACTGTTCCACGACTGTCTCACGACTGTCCTACGACAGTCCCATGACTGTCTCACGACAGTCCCACGACAGTCTCACGACTGTTCCACGACAGTCCCACGACAGTCTCACGACTGTTCCATGACAGTCTCACGACTGTTCCATGACTGTCTCACGACAGTCCCACGACTGTTCCACGACTGTTCCACGACAGTCTCACGACTGTTCCACGACAGTCTCACGACTGTTCCACGACATACCCATGACTGTCCCACCAACTGTCTTACAGACTGTTCCACGACTGTCTCAGGCTTTGTCAGGCATTGGATGTATACTGTTGTTTTGCCTAAAGATGTTGTTGAAGGCTTGGCCCACGCGGCTGAAGAACTTGCAGATACCGCTTCTCTGCCCCACGTGATTTATGATGATGGAGACGATGCAATCTTCAACTTCCTCGTCCCCCAATATCAAGCAGAGCAGCAAATCTGCTCTACCGCCCTTCATCTTGTACAGCTCATTGTACATCTTCTTGTGCAAGTTCTTGAAGGATTTTAGTTTGAGGTCAAAGTCCACATACTTGACTTTGGACAAAATCTTTTCAACCAGACGCTGAATGATGACCTCGAGTTGCCTGGTGCAACTTTCAATATTGAAGTTCTCCGCTAACCCCCAAACTAGGTCCTCTATGACCGGCTCAACACAACGTTTTTTTCTTTCCTGCCCTGTGTTGTCCTGTGAAGGTTCTACAGGAGAATTTGGAAGAACGTCGATCTGGTGGTCGACCAGCAACTGTGGTGAAGAAAACTCTTTGAACGGAACATTTGAACTTTGTGACTTTGTGACCTCAACTTTACTCGTAGTTGAAATTATCTCTTTAGTCGGTCCAATATTTTCAACCATCCTGAGAACCTGACAGTTATATAAATTCAACAAGTTCATGAAGATATATACTTTTTCAAAAATCTCTTCATCCATCAGTTCATTCTTGATAACACCCTGGTGTGTCATCTGAATTCTTTTGAAAAGGTCATCCTTCAGACGTGTTGCGATTGCAGAGATTTCCAAAACATTGTTGTGATTTTGTTCGTTGTTAGCCCACTTCACCAGGTCTGACACAAAGGGTTGTATATCACCCATCAATATGGGGGAGTATTCTTCGTCCTTCAGGAATTTTTTCTGAATTTGATCAAGTATGTGATTTAGCAATTTTTCAACGAAGCACCCGATATAAATTTTCCCGAGAGTGGCACGTTGAAACATATCTGTCCCGCACATATCAAATACTTTTTCACTAACGTCCCATGGAATCTGTGAACTGATTAAGCCGGAGTAACGTATTTTTGACGTGTCATGCAGGAAAGGATCCATTGTCTCGTTCACTTTCCTCAGAATTGATGATTGAACTCTTTCTGACGTGACATTGTCCGGAGCCTTTGATTCCTCAACACCATCTTGGTCGACAGGCACCAGCTTTTTGGTCAAAGTAATTTTCTGTCTTTGTACTCGAAATATGGACGGCTTTTTCATCATTGGAGTAAATTCCCACAACATTATTAAGGCATGACTAACCATTAACTTGAGTTGTTCAAGGGGAATGACGTGCTCTAGGTGAAAAGTACGTTTCTTGATTTTGTCAAATCTTCTGGCATTTCCTAAAGCCTCTCTAAGTATCATGTCACTCAAGGATTTTGAGCTTGCACACTCGACTTTGTCTTTAATTTGCATAATATGTTTGAAACTTTGAGTCAATATCTCATCTAGAAATTGACTTTCAGTGTATGTCTTCAAAGTGCGAGTGCTCACTAAACAGTTTAGGCATGCTTTGGATAACGCTGTTATTATATCCATAAGCAGTTCTGCCAACATAACTTCAATGGCGACATCTGGGATGCATTTCTCCAGGTTGTTCCACTGATTCTCTCCCAACCTGTAGAAAAAGCTCTCGATCATTGGGAATATGCTGAAGCGTACGTCATGTATATCTTCCGATATAGGGAGGATCATACAGCAGCGTATGAGCAAATCCATGGCTGCTTCCAATGCCTTCAAATTCAAAATGATCTGATCTATAACTAGTCTCACACATCAAAGGAAAGACGCGTCACCGATTACGTGTGTGGTGCCATAGCAACGGTTGCTAGGTGACGGCTGAGCGACTGACAGCTGATATCCTGTCTGAGCGATTATCGTCGTTTCTAAAATACTTCTCGGCGGTGAAAGACTGTGCGATGTGGACATCGCTATTGAAGCTTTGTAGTCCTCGGTCGCCGGTGATTGACTATGTGCATGTTCACACGGACAGGAGCATAACTATTCAGCGACTAACGCACAGAGGTCCACGCGGAAATACACAGCGGCTGACTTGATGACGTCACCACAGTAGGCGGTCCTTCTTTACGCGCGCACACGGAAACAAATAAAGGGGCAGCAGCGGGTAAACGGTTTGCGGACATCTACATTATTTCCCATACATTTTGCATTCATTCTACCAACACAACTTGGAGTGACATAAGGAACTTTATCTATTAACGTTGCATTGTTACCATTTATTGCTCAATAAAACAAGTGTACTAATACTGCAGGGACAAAGTCTGAGCTGAATACATATATAATAACAATGTGGGGGTAGCATTGAGCAGAGAACACACACACGTGCAGTTATCGTAACCTGCGACAAACGTTCCTCATCATACTTTTATTCGGGTTAAGATTAAGGTGAGCTGGGAAATATTGCGAATAATCCCGTTGCTGTAATAGACGACGTCTTTCAGTGTGGAAGACTAGCTGCTTGTTCTTCCCAGTGAGCACAAGACGTAATTTTAACGTTGAAATATGGTTGAAATTGGGTTGAAATGAGGTCTGAACGTCTAAGACCTCGTTTCAACGTCTTTTCAACCGGGATGAAACATCAACGTGCCAGAAAACGTCAATTTGTTGATAAATGTGTCATGTTGTAACGTAAGGTTGAAAGATAGACGATATTAACGTTAATATTTTCATAATAATCTGTAACGCGCATGCACGTGCATGCACGAGTTCTTAGACTCCTGCAGAGCTCCGACCGGGTGAAGCACGAGGCGAAGTTACGGCAGCAGAGCGACATGAACGGGCTGATAGAACCACAACTACCGGCTCCAATACTCTGTAAGTACGCGAGTGTTTGAATGAAGCACACCTGGAACTATAACCGGGTGTTTTACTTCTGCTGCCCACCCGATACGGGAAAAACGGTCCTTTTTGTTAAGCTTAGCGGTAGCGGTAAGTAGCACTTATTTTCTCATTTGGTAATTTCCTAATTTATGTGATCATTGTGGCCTTGGTTGCGTATGCCAGTGCAGCTTTCTTTGGTTAAAAAAATGTAACCGCGCCCCCTTTTACATTGTTTATTTTGAGCTGTTAAAAATGTGTGATATGTCAGTTCTGCCCTTTTCAACTTAGAAATGTGTATATTTCTGTGGCGCTTTAGTAATGGGCACTGAGTAATGAGAAATATTTAAGAGTGGTGTCAGTTTTTATTTGTGAGAATCAAGGTGTTAAAGATAAATGGTTATTCTTGGTATCCTCTGTATTCTTTTGGGTCTAGAGAAACTTTATAATGAAAAACATTTAAGAATTTACTGTAAAAAATATAGTGTGCTTTCCTGTATATTATTAAGCAGCCGTCTTATTTTTTATCAACTACAATACATCGGTGGGAAAACATTTCTCATGATATCGGTCATATTGAATAACTATCCAAGTATCCAAGTCCATGAGCCCAAAACTCCTTTCTTAAAAACAATTAACCTTTTCTGCTTCTGGTAGTTGAAACAAAGCCACATATTACAATGTAACCCTTGATCTAAATGTGACTTGCATATTGTATTAGGAGACATGTGTGATAAATTGCTGCATTTGTATTGATGTCATATTTACAGTATGAGCCGAGCAGAATTGTCTGAAAAGTCAAATGTTCCTCCTCAGAAAATGTATTTATTGAGTCAAGGAAAGTTAGAACAGTGATATTTCCTTATAGGACAACTGTTTCCTGAATAAATAGCCCTTTTTATTTGCAAATGAACGTGTTGTGGTTAAAGAAGTTAATATCTGTTGTAACATCTGCTGTAAATGTATGCTAAGGATTCACAGCTGCTTGCAATGTTGTCATTCCTCCCCAAGATGGCAGTAGTTGTTTTTTTTAAACAGCCGTTGCTTTTACTTTGGCTTCTCGTTTAATGGGGGTTTTAGGTTGCTGCAGTATCCAATTCCTGCAGCATAAAAAAAAGCGAGTATATTTCATGAGGAAAAGCGTGCTGAGCTGTAATGATTCAGCTCTCACAATGTTCCCATTGAGTCTCCATGGTAAAAGACCATAAAAATGTTGTTTTACTACAGTTAGCACATCTAGAAAAGGGCTGATTCGGATGAATCAAACCCCTCTATTAACCATAAAGTGCTGCGGTTCATATGCCGCAGTATCTCTGTCTAATTGATGTCTCAGAGATTTTATGCTTTGGATATTAGGTATATAACCAGGAAAACATAACTGCAGTCAACTCAGCAAACAGTTGAGTTTTAGTTCATCGATGACACTTACGGAATTAAACATAAAAGCGGAATAAAAGCTATTTCAATCCGGAGAGACTTCTTGAAATTTTAACAATGCTTTATTATAACAGGCATAAATACTTATATTGCAAAGTTGTTTGGGGCTTGGACTCCATCCTGCCGCAGGGGCCAGGATGCCGAGATGAGGCATATCCCCCCTTTGGGAGTCCAGACACTGGTGGTGGTGGTAGAGCCTAAGTAGCTCCAATCTCCTGATATGCCAGGTTCTGCTGTAGATTGGAGGTGTCATTGACATTTATCGCCAAAATATGTCATACATACAAGGAATGTGACTTGGCGGTTGGTGCGTGACAGTAGACAGTATGAAAATAGACAAACTAGCAGTGCACGCGTAATAAAATAAAATGCTAATGTTAACTAACCCATAGCATTAGCATTTTATTATATGGGTTAGTTTAAAATAAAAGAATAAAGTTAGATTTAAAAATATGAATTTTAAAAGAAAGTGACCAGAGGAATGTCAGAGTCAGTCAGTGGATGACCGGGCTCTGTTGATGAGCCCGACTGCCGAAGGGAAGAAACTGTTCGTGTGGCGGGAGGTCTTAGCCCTGAAGGGACCTCAGCCTCCTTCCAGATGGAAGGGGCACAAACAGGTTTTGTCTGGGGTGAGAGGGGTCGGCTACGATCTTTTGGGCTTGTGTGGCAGTATGCAGTGATTGGTCCTAATAACTTTCAGCTGGGTCTGGATCACAGCCAATCGCTGCATGACAATGCGGTACAAAGGCGGCCTCAGAGCACCTGTCTGCATTTCATTAGCCAGGCGTCTTTCACGCGGCGCTGTGTGGTGACAGAAGCTCACTGGTGTGGCTGCATACTACTCTCCACCTGATGCACTCAATGTCCGCCGCTGGTAATTCTCATGGTAGCGTCGATCCCTCCGACCCACGCTGATTGGCTGAAGCGGCCTGACCGGGCATGGATCACTGAGCATCAGCTCTACACCCGCTAACCTGCCAGAGACCAATGCTTTGCTTAAATTAACCCTGTTTCTTTGCCTTTTGTTAAATTAACCCTGTTTGGGTTTGCCTTGTTTTGGCCTCCTAACTAGGTCAAGAAATATTTTAACTGTGTCCGAGAGACAGGCCTTACTTATTTGTTTGGATCCTTTGTTATTTGTCTGTGTAGCTGAGAGTTTGTCCTGCAGCAGAGACGGGATGATGGTGTTGAAGGCAGAGCTGAAGTCCACAAACCGGATCCTGGCGTAGGTTCCTGGGGAGTCCAGAGGCTGGAGGATGTAGTTGAGGGCCATGTTGACAGCATCGTCCACAGGCCTGTTGATTCTGTAGGCGAACTGCAGGGGGTCCAGGAGGGGGTCAGTGAGGGTCTTCAGGTGGGACAGGACTAGCCGTTCAAAAGACTTCATGACTACAGAGGTCAGGGAGGTGGGCCTGTAGTCATTGAGTCCTGTGATCCTGGGCTGCTTGGGAACAGGGATGATGGTGGAGGCCTTGAAGCAGGCTGGTACGTGGGGGAGGGGAAGGTGATACAGAGGCGTGAGCCCCTGATGGGCTGGGGGACGGAGGGGTGGGTGTGACGGCCCCAGGGCCACTGCCAGGGTATTTGTGGGTGTGTCTGTCTGTGTGTGTGTTACCGGGTAAACTTCCTGGTGGAGTGGAGCTGAGGCCATAAGGCAGATTCGACGCAGCTGTCCGCTGTCTCTTGAGTGCATTAAAACCTGCCCTTTCTGATTGTTTGGGGTTGACTGCTTGGGGTTCTCCTGGTCCCCAGCACAATAGTGTTTCCCTTTGCTGTGTTTTGTTTGTTTAATCAGTTTGGTGAATAAACATCTTTGGCTGGTTCTCCCTGGAGCGTGATTTCCTCTTATTTGTTGTGGCCTTTGAGCCGGACCATAACGTGGGGGACTGGGGCAGGTTGGTGGAGCTGTGCGGGATGGGATCAGGACATTGTCTATTGAATCTGCAGTAGATCTCATTCAGCTCGTTTGTAAGACTGTCTCACCGACCGTCTTACAGGCTTCAGGAATCAGGAAATATTTATTAGCCAAAATATGTCAAACATACAAGGAATTTGTCTTGGCGGTTAGTGCGCGACAGTAGACAGACAAGACAACAGTGCACAAGTAATAAAGTAGAATGAAATGCTAGTGCAATGGGTTAGTAGAATAAGGCTAAGGCTATGGGTTAGTATAAAACAAGGGAATAAAGTTAAAAAAAATTTAAATATTAAAAAGTTAAAGAAAAATATTAAGCATAAAGTGCACTAACAAACAAGTAACAGACAAGTGACAAGTGACAAAGTGATGAATTGCAGTTAAAGTGGCATGTGCAGTATGAGGGGGAGTGACCGGTGGAGTGTTATGGTCAGGCAGTGGGGGATCGGGCTCTGTTGATGAGCCCGACTGCCGACGGGAAGAAACTGTTCGTGTGGCGGGAGGTCGTAGTCCTGATGGACCTCAGCCTCCTGCCAGATGGAAGGGGCACAAACAGTTTTTGTCCGGGGTGGGAGGGGTCGGCCGCGATCTTTTTAGCTTGCTTCAGAGACCTGGAAGCGAACAAGTCCTGCAGGGACGGCAGATTGCAGCCGATCACCCTCTCTGCAGAGCGGATGACCCGCTGAAGCCTGCCCTTGTCCTTGGCTGTGGCTGCAGCGTACCAGACGGTGATGGAGGAGCCGAGGATGGACTCGATGATGGCCGTGTAGAAGTGGACCATCATCGTCTTTGGCAGGTTGAGTTTCTTCAGCTGCCTCAGGAAGAACAACCTCTGATGAGCCTTCTTGGTGATGGAGCTGATGTTCAGCTCCCACTTGAGGTCCTGGGTGATGATGGAGCCCAGGAAACGGAAGGAATCCACAATAGTGACGGGGGAGTCATACAGGGTGATGGGGGAGGGTGGGGCTCTGTTCCGCCGGAAATCTGTCTCGCAGACAGTCCCATGACTGTCTCACGACTGTCCTACGACAGTCCCATGACTGTCTCACGACTGTCCTTCGTCCCATGGCTGTCTCGGACTGTTCCACCGACTGCCTCACACACTGTCCCACCAACTTTCTTACGTCTGTAAGACTGTCTCACCGACCGTCTTAGACTTCTCACGACTGTCTCGCAGAAAGTCCCACGACAGTCCCACGACAGTCCCACGACAGTCTCACGACTGTTCCACGACAGTCCCACGACTGTCTCACGACTGTCTCACGACAGTCCCACGACTGTCTCACGACAGTCCTACGACAGTCTCACGACTGTTCCACGACAGTCCCACGACAGTCTCACGACTGTTCCACGACTGTTCCACGACTGTCTCACGACTGTCCTACGACAGTCCCATGACTGTCTCACGACAGTCCCACGACAGTCTCACGACTGTTCCATGACTGTCCCACGACAGTCCCACGACAGTCCCACGACTGTTCCACGACTGCTCCACGACTCTTCCACGACTGTTCCACGACAGTCCCACGACAGTCTCACGACTGTTCCACGACAGTCTCACGACTGTTCCACGACATACCCATGACTGTCCCACCAACTGTCTTACGGACTGTTCCACGACTGTCTCAGGCTTTGTCAGGCATTGGATGTATACTGTTGTTTTGCCTAAAGATGTTGTTGAAGGCTTGGCCCACGCGGCTGAAGAACTTGCAGATACCGCTTCTCTGCCCCACGTGATTTATGATGATGGAGACGATGCAATCTTCAACTTCCTCGTCCCCCAATATCAAGCAGAGCAGCAAATCTGCTCTACCGCCCTTCATCTTGTACAGCTCATTGTACATCTTCTTGTGCAAGTTCTTGAAGGATTTTAGTTTGAGGTCAAAGTCCACATACTTGACTTTGGACAAAATCTTTTCAACCAGACGCTGAATGATGACCTCGAGTTGCCTGGTGCAACTTTCAATATTGAAGTTCTCCGCTAACCCCCAAACTAGGTCCTCTATGACCGGCTCAACACAACGTTTTTTTCTTTCCTGCCCTGTGTTGTCCTGTGAAGGTTCTACAGGAGAATTTGGAAGAACGTCGATCTGGTGGTCGACCAGCAACTGTGGTGAAGAAAACTCTTTGAACGGAACATTTGAACTTTGTGACTTTGTGACCTCAACTTTACTCGTAGTTGAAATTATCTCTTTAGTCGGTCCAATATTTTCAACCATCCTGAGAACCTGACAGTTATATAAATTCAACAAGTTCATGAAGATATATACTTTTTCAAAAATCTCTTCATCCATCAGTTCATTCTTGATAACACCCTGGTGTGTCATCTGAATTCTTTTGAAAAGGTCATCCTTCAGACGTGTTGCGATTGCAGAGATTTCCAAAACATTGTTGTGATTTTGTTCGTTGTTAGCCCACTTCACCAGGTCTGACACAAAGGGTTGTATATCACCCATCAATATGGGGGAGTATTCTTCGTCCTTCAGGAATTTTTTCTGAATTTGATCAAGTATGTGATTTAGCAATTTTTCAACGAAGCACCCGATATAAATTTTCCCGAGAGTGGCACGTTGAAACATATCTGTCCCGCACATATCAAATACTTTTTCACTAACGTCCCATGGAATCTGTGAACTGATTAAGCCGGAGTAACGTATTTTTGACGTGTCATGCAGGAAAGGATCCATTGTCTCGTTCACTTTCCTCAGAATTGATGATTGAACTCTTTCTGACGTGACATTGTCCGGAGCCTTTGATTCCTCAACACCATCTTGGTCGACAGGCACCAGCTTTTTGGTCAAAGTAATTTTCTGTCTTTGTACTCGAAATATGGACGGCTTTTTCATCATTGGAGTAAATTCCCACAACATTATTAAGGCATGACTAACCATTAACTTGAGTTGTTCAAGGGGAATGACGTGCTCTAGGTGAAAAGTACGTTTCTTGATTTTGTCAAATCTTCTGGCATTTCCTAAGGCCTCTCTAAGTATCATGTCACTCAAGGATTTTGAGCTTGCACACTCGACTTTGTCTTTAATTTGCATAATATGTTTGAAACTTTGAGTCAATATCTCATCTAGAAATTGACTTTCAGTGTATGTCTTCAAAGTGCGAGTGCTCACTAAACAGTTTAGGCATGCTTTGGATAACGCTGTTATTATATCCATAAGCAGTTCTGCCAACATAACTTCAATGGCGACATCTGGGATGCATTTCTCCAGGTTGTTCCACTGATTCTCTCCCAACCTGTAGAAAAAGCTCTCGATCATTGGGAATATGCTGAAGCGTACGTCATGTATATCTTCCGATATAGGGAGGATCATACAGCAGCGTATGAGCAAATCCATGGCTGCTTCCAATGCCTTCAAATTCAAAATGATCTGATCTATAACTAGTCTCACACATCAAAGGAAAGACGCGTCACCGATTACGTGTGTGGTGCCATAGCAACGGTTGCTAGGTGACGGCTGAGCGACTGACAGCTGATATCCTGTCTGAGCGATTATCGTCGTTTCTAAAATACTTCTCGGCGGTGAAAGACTGTGCGATGTGGACATCGCTATTGAAGCTTTGTAGTCCCCGGTCGCCGGTGATTGACTATGTGCATGTTCACACGGACAGGAGCAGAACTATTCAGCGACTAACGCACAGAGGTCCATGCGGAAATACACAGCGGCTGACTTGATGACGTCACCACAGTAGGCGGTCCTTCTTTACGCGCGCACACGGAAACAAATAAAGGGGCAGCAGCGGGTAAACGGTTTGCGGACATCTACATTATTTCCCATACATTTTGCATTCATTCTACCAACACAACTTGGAGTGACATAAGGAACTTTATCTATTAACGTTGCATTGTTACCATTTATTGCTCAATAAAACAAGTGTACTAATACTGCAGGGACAAAGTCTGAGCTGAATACATATATAATAACAATGTGGGGGTAGCATTGAGCAGAGAACACACACACGTGCAGTTATCGTAACCTGCGACAAACGTTCCTCATCATACTTTTATTCGGGTTAAGATTAAGGTGAGCTGGGAAATATTGCGAATAATCCCGTTGCTGTAATAGACGACGTCTTTCAGTGTGGAAGACTAGCTGCTTGTTCTTCCCAGTGAGCACAAGACGTAATTTTAACGTTGAAATATGGTTGAAATTGGGTTGAAATGAGGTCTGAACGTCTAAGACCTCGTTTCAACGTCTTTTCAACCGGGATGAAACATCAACGTGCCAGAAAACGTCAATTTGTTGATAAATGTGTCATGTTGTAACGTAAGGTTGAAAGATAGACGATATTAACGTTAATATTTTCATAATAATCTGTAACGCGCATGCACGTGCATGCACGAGTTCTTAGACTCCTGCAGAGCTCCGACCGGGTGAAGCACGAGGCGAAGTTACGGCAGCAGAGCGACATGAACGGGCTGATAGAACCACAACTACCGGCTCCAATACTCTGTAAGTACGCGAGTGTTTGAATGAAGCACACCTGGAACTATAACCGGGTGTTTTACTTCTGCTGCCCACCCGATACGGGAAAAACGGTCCTTTTTGTTAAGCTTAGCGGTAGCGGTAAGTAGCACTTATTTTCTCATTTGGTAATTTCCTAATTTATGTGATCATTGTGGCCTTGATTGCGTATGCCAGTGCAGCTTTCTTTGGTTAAAAAAATGTAACCGCGCCCCCTTTTACATTGTTTATTTTGAGCTGTTAAAAATGTGTGATATGTCAGTTCTGCCCTTTTCAACTTAGAAATGTGTATATTTCTGTGGCGCTTTAGTAATGGGCACTGAGTAATGAGAAATATTTAAGAGTGGTGTCAGTTTTTATTTGTGAGAATCAAGGTGTTAAAGATAAATGGTTATTCTTGGTATCCTCTGTATTCTTTTGGGTCTAGAGAAACTTTATAATGAAAAACATTTAAGAATTTACTGTAAAAAATATAGTGTGCTTTCCTGTATATTATTAAGCAGCCGTCTTATTTTTTATCAACTACAATACATCGGTGGGAAAACATTTCTCATGATATCGGTCATATTGAATAACTATCCAAGTATCCAAGTCCATGAGCCCAAAACTCCTTTCTTAAAAACAATTAACCTTTTCTGCTTCTGGTAGTTGAAACAAAGCCACATATTACAATGTAACCCTTGATCTAAATGTGACTTGCATATTGTATTAGGAGACATGTGTGATAAATTGCTGCATTTGTATTGATGTCATATTTACAGTATGAGCCGAGCAGAATTGTCTGAAAAGTCAAATGTTCCTCCTCAGAAAATGTATTTATTGAGTCAAGGAAAGTTAGAACAGCAATATTTCCTTATAGGACAACTGTTTCCTGAATAAATAGCCCTTTTTATTTGCAAATGAACGTGTTGTGGTTAAAGAAGTTAATATCTGTTGTAACATCTGCTGTAAATGTATGCTAAGGATTCACAGCTGCTTGCAATGTTGTCATTCCTCCCCAAGATGGCAGTAGTTGTTTTTTTTAAACAGCCGTTGCTTTTACTTTGGCTTCTCGTTTAATGGGGGTTTTAGGTTGCTGCAGTATCCAATTCCTGCAGCATAAAAAAAAGCGAGTATATTTCATGAGGAAAAGCGTGCTGAGCTGTAATGATTCAGCTCTCACAATGTTCCCATTGAGTCTCCATGGTAAAAGACCATAAAAATGTTGTTTTACTACAGTTAGCACATCTAGAAAAGGGCTGATTCGGATGAATCAAACCCCTCTATTAACCATAAAGTGCTGCGGTTCATATGCCGCAGTATCTCTGTCTAATTGATGTCTCAGAGATTTTATGCTTTGGATATTAGGTATATAACCAGGAAAACATAACTGCAGTCAACTCAGCAAACAGTTGAGTTTTAGTTCATCGATGACACTTACGGAATTAAACATAAAAGCGGAATAAAAGCTATTTCAATCCGGAGAGACTTCTTGAAATTTTAACAATGCTTTATTATAACAGGCATAAATACTTATATTGCAAAGTTGTTTGGGGCTTGGACTCCATCCTGCCGCAGGGGCCAGGATGCCGAGATGAGGCATATCCCCCCTTTGGGAGTCCAGACACTGGTGGTGGTGGTAGAGCCTAAGTAGCTCCAATCTCCTGATATGCCAGGTTCTGCTGTAGATTGGAGGTGTCATTGACATTTATCGCCAAAATATGTCATACATACAAGGAATGTGACTTGGCGGTTGGTGCGTGACAGTAGACAGTATGAAAATAGACAAACTAGCAGTGCACGCGTAATAAAATAAAATGCTAATGTTAACTAACCCATAGCATTAGCATTTTATTATATGGGTTAGTTTAAAATAAAAGAATAAAGTTAGATTTAAAAATATGAATTTTAAAAGAAAGTGACCAGAGGAATGTCAGAGTCAGTCAGTGGATGACCGGGCTCTGTTGATGAGCCCGACTGCCGAAGGGAAGAAACTGTTCGTGTGGCGGGAGGTCTTAGCCCTGAAGGGACCTCAGCCTCCTTCCAGATGGAAGGGGCACAAACAGGTTTTGTCTGGGGTGAGAGGGGTCGGCTACGATCTTTTGGGCTTCTGTGGCAGTATGCAGTGATTGGTCCTAATAACTTTCAGCTGGGTCTGGATCACAGCCAATCGCTGCATGACAATGCGGTACAAAGGCGGCCTCAGAGCACCTGTCTGCATTTCATTAGCCAGGCGTCTTTCACGCGGCGCTGTGTGGTGACAGAAGCTCACTGGTGTGGCTGCATACTACTCTCCACCTGATGCACTCAATGTCCGCCGCTGGTAATTCTCATGGTAGCGTCGATCCCTCCGACCCACGCTGATTGGCTGAAGCGGCCTGACCGGGCATGGATCACTGAGCATCAGCTCTACACCCGCTAACCTGCCAGAGACCAATGCTTTGCTTAAATTAACCCTGTTTCTTTGCCTTTTGTTAAATTAACCCTGTTTGGGTTTGCCTTGTTTTGGCCTCCTAACTAGGTCAAGAAATATTTTAACTGTGTCCGAGAGACAGGCCTTACTTATTTGTTTGGATCCTTTGTTATTTGTCTGTGTAGCTGAGAGTTTGTCCTTCAGCAGAGACGGGATGATGGTGTTGAAGGCAGAGCTGAAGTCCACAAACCGGATCCTGGCGTAGGTTCCTGGGGAGTCCAGAGGCTGGAGGATGTAGTTGAGGGCCATGTTGACAGCATCGTCCACAGACCTGTTGATTCTGTAGGCGAACTGCAGGGGGTCCAGGAGGGGGTCAGTGAGGGTCTTCAGGTGGGACAGGACTAGCCGTTCAAAAGACTTCATGACTACAGAGGTCAGGGAGGTGGGCCTGTAGTCATTGAGTCCTGTGATCCTGGGCTGCTTGGGAACAGGGATGATGGTGGAGGCCTTGAAGCAGGCTGGTACGTGGGGGAGGGGAAGGTGATACAGAGGCGTGAGCCCCTGATGGGCTGGGGGACGGAGGGGTGGGTGTGACGGCCCCAGGGCCACTGCCAGGGTATTTGTGGGTGTGTCTGTCTGTGTGTGTGTTACCGGGTAAACTTCCTGGTGGAGTGGAGCTGAGGCCATAAGGCAGATTCGACGCAGCTGTCCGCTGTCTCTTGAGTGCATTAAAACCTGCCCTTTCTGATTGTTTGGGGTTGACTGCTTGGGGTTCTCCTGGTCCCCAGCACAATAGTGTTTCCCTTTGCTGTGTTTTGTTTGTTTAATCAGTTTGGTGAATAAACATCTTTGGCTGGTTCTCCCTGGAGCGTGATTTCCTCTTATTTGTTGTGGCCTTTGAGCCGGACCATAACGTGGGGGACTGGGGCAGGTTGGTGGAGCTGTGGGGGATGGGATCAGGACATTGTCTATTGAATCTGCAGTAGATCTCATTCAGCTCGTTTGTAAGACTGTCTCACCGACCGTCTTACAGGCTTCAGGAATCAGGAAATATTTATTAGCCAAAATATGTCAAACATACAAGGAATTTGTCTTGGCGGTTAGTGCGCGACAGTAGACAGACAAGACAACAGTGCACAAGTAATAAAGTAGAATGAAATGCTAGTGCAATGGGTTAGTAGAATAAGGCTAAGGCTATGGGTTAGTATAAAACAAGGGAATAAAGTTAAAAAAAATTTAAATATTAAAAAGTTAAAGAAAAATATTAAGCATAAAGTGCACTAACAAACAAGTAACAGACAAGTGACAAGTGACAAAGTGATGAATTGCAGTTAAAGTGGCATGTGCAGTATGAGGGGGAGTGACCGGTGGAGTGTTATGGTCAGGCAGTGGGGGATCGGGCTCTGTTGATGAGCCCGACTGCCGACGGGAAGAAACTGTTCGTGTGGCGGGAGGTCGTAGTCCTGATGGACCTCAGCCTCCTGCCAGATGGAAGGGGCACAAACAGTTTTTGTCCGGGGTGGGAGGGGTCGGCCGCGATCTTTTTAGCTTGCTTCAGAGACCTGGAAGCGAACAAGTCCTGCAGGGACGGCAGATTGCAGCCGATCACCCTCTCTGCAGAGCGGATGACCCGCTGAAGCCTGCCCTTGTCCTTGGCTGTGGCTGCAGCGTACCAGACGGTGATGGAGGAGCCGAGGATGGACTCGATGATGGCCGTGTAGAAGTGGACCATCATCGTCTTTGGCAGGTTGAGTTTCTTCAGCTGCCTCAGGAAGAACAACCTCTGAT
The DNA here is from genome assembly GCF_964276395.1 of Gasterosteus aculeatus. Classification (NCBI taxonomy): domain Eukaryota; kingdom Metazoa; phylum Chordata; class Actinopteri; order Perciformes; family Gasterosteidae; genus Gasterosteus; species Gasterosteus aculeatus. The sequence continues at coordinate 11,654,730 of NC_135689.1, read as the reverse complement.
GAGCCTTCTTGGTGATGGAGCTGATGTTCAGCTCCCACTTGAGGTCCTGGGTGATGATGGAGCCCAGGAAACGGAAGGAATCCACAATAGTGACGGGGGAGTCACACAGGGTGATGGGGGAGGGTGGGGCTCTGTTCCGCCGGAAATCTGTCTCGCAGACAGTCCCATGACTGTCTCACGACTGTCCTACGACAGTCCCATGACTGTCTCACGACTGTCCTTCGTCCCATGGCTGTCTCGGACTGTTCCACCGACTGCCTCACACACTGTCCCACCAACTTTCTTACGTCTGTAAGACTGTCTCACCGACCGTCTTAGACTTCTCACGACTGTCTCGCAGAAAGTCCCACGACAGTCCCACGACAGTCTCATGACTGTTCCACAACTGTCTCGCAGAAAGTCCCACGACAGTCCCACGACAGTCTCATGACTGTTCCACGACTGTCTCACGACTGTCTCACGACTGTTCCACGACAGTCCCACGACAGTCTCACGACTGTTCCACGACTGTTCCACGACTGTCTCACGACTGTCCCACGACTGTCTCACGACTGTCTCACGACTGTCCTACGACAGTCCCATGACTGTCCCACGACAGTCCCACGACGGTCTCACGACTGTCCTACGACAGTCCCATGACTGTCCCACGACAGTCTCACGACTGTCCTACGACAGTCCCATGACTGTCTCACGACAGTCCCATGACTGTCTCACGACTGTCCTTCGTCCCATGGCTGTCTCGGACTGTTCCACCGACTGCCTCACACACTGTCCCACCAACTTTCTTACGTCTGTAAGACTGTCTCACCGACCGTCTTAGACTTCTCACGACTGTCTCGCAGAAAGTCCCACGACAGTCCCACGACAGTCCCACGACAGTCTCACGACTGTTCCACGACTGTTCCACGACTGTCTCACGACTGTCTCACGACTGTCCTACGACAGTCCCATGACTGTCTCACGACTGTCTCACGACTGTCTCACGACTGTCTCACGACTGTCCTACGACAGTCTCACGACAGTCTCACGACTGTTCCACGACAGTCCCACGACAGTCTCACGACTGTTCCACGACTGTCTCACGACTGTCCCACGACTGTCCCACGACTGTCTCACGACTGTCTCACGACAGTCCCACGACAGTCTCACGACTGTCCTACGACAGTCTCACGACTGTTCCACGACAGTCCCATGACTGTCCCACCAACTGTCTTACAGACTGTTCCACGACTGTCTCAGGCTTTGTCAGGCATTGGATGTATACTGTTGTTTTGCCTAAAGATGTTGTTGAAGGCTTGGCCCACGCGGCTGAAGAACTTGCAGATACCGCTTCTCTGCCCCACGTGATTTATGATGATGGAGACGATGCAATCTTCAACTTCCTCGTCCCCCAATATCAAGCAGAGCAGCAAATCTGCTCTACCGCCCTTCATCTTGTACAGCTCATTGTACATCTCCTTGTGCAAGTTCTTGAAGGATTTTAGTTTGAGGTCAAAGTCCACATACTTGACTTTGGACAATATCTTTTCAACCAGACGCTGAATGATGACCTCGAGTTGCCTGGTGCAACTTTCAATATTGAAGTTCTCCGCTAACCCCCAAACTAGGTCCTCTATGACCGGCTCAACACAACGTTTTTTTCTTTCCTGCCCTGTGTTGTCCTGTGAAGGTTCTACAGGAGAATTTGGAAGAACGTCGATCTGGTGGTCGACCAGCAACTGTGGTGAAGAAAACTCTTTGAACGGAACATTTGAACTTTGTGACTTTGTGACCTCAACTTTACTCGTAGTTGAAATTATCTCTTTAGTCGGTCCAATATTTTCAACCATCCTGAGAACCTGACAGTTATATAAATTCAACAAGTTCATGAAGATATATACTTTTTCAAAAATCTCTTCATCCATCAGTTCATTCTTGATAACACCCTGGTGTGTCATCTGAATTCTTTTGAAAAGGTCATCCTTCAGACGTGTTGCGATTGCAGAGATTTCCAAAACATTGTTGTGATTTTGTTCGTTGTTAGCCCACTTCACCAGGTCTGACACAAAGGGTTGTATATCACCCATCAATATGGGGGAGTATTCTTCGTCCTTCAGGAATTTTTTCTGAATTTGATCAAGTATGTGATTTAGCAATTTTTCAACGAAGCACCCGATATAAATTTTCCCGAGAGTGGCACGTTGAAACATATCTGTCCCGCACATATCAAATACTTTTTCACTAACGTCCCAAGGAATCTGTGAACTGATTAAGCCGGAGTAACGTATTTTTGACGTGTCATGCAGGAAAGGATCCATTGTCTCGTTCACTTCCCTCAGAATTGATGATTGAACTCTTTCTGACGTGACATTGTCCGGAGCCTTTGATTCCTCAACACCATCTTGGTCGACAGGCACCAGCTTTTTGGTCAAAGTCATTTTCTGTCTTTGTACTCGAAATATGGACGGCTTTTTCATCATTGGAGTAAATTCCCACAACATTATTAAGGCATGACTAACCATTAACTTGAGTTGTTCAAGGGGAATGACGTGCTCTAGGTGAAAAGTACGTTTCTTGATTTTGTAAAATCTTCTGGCATTTCCTAAAGCCTCTCTAAGTATCATGTCACTCAAGGATTTTGAGCTTGCACACTCGACTTTGTCTTTAATTTGCATAATATGTTTGAAACTTTGAGTCAATATCTCATCTAGAAATTGACTTTCAGTGTATGTCTTCAAAGTGCGAGTGCTCACTAAACAGTTTAGGCATGCTTTGGATAACGCTGTTATTATATCCATAAGCAGTTCTGCCAACATAACTTCAATGGCGACATCTGGGATGCATTTCTCCAGGTTGTTCCACTGATTCTCTCCCAACCTGTAGAAAAAGCTCTCGATCATTGGGAATATGCTGAAGCGTACGTCATGTATATCTTCCGATATAGGGAGGATCATACAGCAGCGTATGAGCAAATCCATGGCTGCTTCCAATGCCTTCAAATTCAAAATGATCTGATCTATAACTAGTCTCACACATCAAAGGAAAGACGCGTCACCGATTACGTGTGTGGTGCCATAGCAACGGTTGCTAGGTGACGGCTGAGCGACTGACAGCTGATATCCTGTCTGAGCGATTATCGTCGTTTCTAAAATACTTCTCGGCGGTGAAAGACTGTGCGATGTGGACATCGCTATTGAAGCTTTGTAGTCCTCGGTCGCCGGTGATTGACTATGTGCATGTTCACACGGACAGGAGCAGAACTATTCAGCGACTAACGCACAGAGGTCCATGCGGAAATACACAGCGGCTGACTTGATGACGTCACCACAGTAGGCGGTCCTTCTTTACGCGCGCACACGGAAACAAATAAAGGGGCAGCAGCGGGTAAACGGTTTGCGGACATCTACATTATTTCCCATACATTTTGCATTCATTCTACCAACACAACTTGGAGTGACATAAGGAACTTTATCTATTAACGTTGCATTGTTACCATTTATTGCTCAATAAAACAAGTGTACTAATACTGCAGGGACAAAGTCTGAGCTGAATACATATATAATAACAATGTGGGGGTAGCATTGAGCAGAGAACACACACACGTGCAGTTATCGTAACCTGCGACAAACGTTCCTCATCATACTTTTATTCGGGTTAAGATTAAGGTGAGCTGGGAAATATTGCGAATAATCCCGTTGCTGTAATAGACGACGTCTTTCAGTGTGGAAGACGAGCTGCTTGTGCTTCCCAGTGAGCACAAGACGTAATTTTAACGTTGAAATATGGTTGAAATTGGGTTGAAATGAGGTCTGAACGTCTAAGACCTCGTTTCAACGTCTTTTCAACCGGGATACAACATCAACGTGCCAGAAAACGTCAATTTGTTGATAAATGTGTCATGTTGTAACGTACGGTTGAAAGATAGACGATATTAACGTTAATATTTTCATAATAATCTGTAACGCGCATGCACGCGCATGCACGAGTTCTTAGACTCCTGCAGAGCTCCGACCGGGTGAAGCACGAGGCGAAGTTACGGCAGCAGAGCGACATGAACGGGCTGATAGAACCACAACTACCGGCTCCAATACTCTGTAAGTACGGGAGTGTTTGAATGAAGCAAACCTGGAACTAGAACCGGGTGTTTTACTTCTGCTGCCCACCCGATACGGGAAAAACGGTCCTTTTTGTTAAGCTTAGCGGTAGCGCAGGTAGTTTGCTAGTTAGCATGCTAGCTTGCAGCATGATGACCTGGACCAAAAGTAAACATCCCAGAATATTTTTCGTGTATTTGCTGTTGCTAATGCGTTAGATTGTTGCTGTACCCATAAATATTATTGCATTTCACATGGAAAATACGTTTTTAAAGCAATGGGGGCTAAATACAGATTGCAAGGGTGAAGGGCTGAATTCAACAAGTTGTGGTCTGTAAACAAGAGGGCCAAAACATTGTAAGTTACTGTGTGCTTAAAGCATGATACCTGGAAATGTTACTCCAGAAATACCATAAGTTGCAGCTGAATTGTTATCTTGTTTATAATGTAATAAGTAAACAATCTATAAATGAGGGTTCTAACACACCTGCTGCTGTTATTATTATTAGTTTATTACTGTCATCATAAACCCAAATGACCAACTTTGCCTTTGTGCTTTCCCTCCTCACAGGTTTCTGTGGGTGGTGGTTGCATCCGATGGAGGTTACATCTGATGATGGTTGTCCCTGCACTGGTCCTGCCTTACCCCAGGCTTAATAATCCACAATATTTGAATCATTTCTGTCGTAGGAATTGGATGTACTGTACATCTTTAAGTTGTTCATACTCTACACCAACGATTCCCAAAGTGTGGGAGCGAGCGCTCAAGCGCATCGGAGAAACAAAACTGTCGTTCTCTCCGAGCACTTCATGAGATTAAAGTGCGAGAGACGGTGCCCTTTTCTTTACAGTAGCTGAACCATCTTAACGGGGAAATAAGTTATTCTAAAATTCCTTGGTAGGCGGCGTGGCTGGAGAGCAGCCGAAGATTTAAGTCGTGGATGGCGAGGGGGGCGGCGGGAGCGGACGCACCTCGCAGTATCGATCGGACCCTGAAAGCACCGTCTCCACCTCTGCCAGTGTTTATATGGGAGGGGCTACACACACACACGCATATGGAAATGTATTTGTGTGTCTTCTTAGGGGGGAAACAAGCAACTATGAGATGAACACAGAAGTCCCAAAAGATCTCTGCCGAGTGGAGAGAAGAGACAAATTCAGGATTTGTGGAAAACTACCAAACTGCAGCCAAAAAAAAGAATGTAAGCTGTTGCTTTGTCACTTTCAACACGGTGGGATAATTCCGTCATCATATACGAACTCTTTCCATAACGCTCAGCCTCACACTGGAAACACGTCAACGCTCTGCATGCGTCAAGCTTTTGAGGGTCACAAGAAGCGACCCCGGTGTCGTGCACCGTCTCAACGCGTCCATCACGTTGTGTCACATCAAAAGAGCCGCAACCCAGAAAGAGTTGAGACGTTCAGAGGCAGTCGTTCGTACCTCAAGGGACAATATGAAGAAGTTTAGCTTCCACAGGCCCAGATCCAGCTGCTGGTAGATGACTCACAGGACAGTGCTTCCCCATGGGGGGGACTCCTCTCTCCTGCTGTACACTCCCTCCTGCTGTCTCCTTGCTAAGCTGTCTCCCTCCTGCTCTTCCCAATCTCCTTCCTTCCTCATTCCAGCCCCGGCCCTCTGCCTCCTCTCTCCAGCTGCCAGCTTCTCTTCTCCTCCGATAACCCACTCTCTCTATTTTTCTTTTTATGTCACACCTCGCCTACCTCACCATCAGCATCCCCCCCCCCCCTCCTTCATCCTCCCCTTACTTTAGATTCTCTTTTACTCGCCGCCTTCCCCTGAAGCCGCACAGATTACAGTCCTACTGAAGAGGTGATCTGAGGTGTGGAGTGAACGCATGCGGATGTCGCAGAGAAAGGGGCCGATAGAGCAGCTGTCAGTATAGGAAGTATTATCTTAGCACTATTTGAAGGTACAGCCTTCACTTGTTTGAACTCTCCAAAGGCTTCTTTTATTGCTTGTCAGGGGCAGTAAGACTGGGCACTGTGTGCACTTTTCAGCCTTCTGCTGAATGGAACGCATCAAGGGTTGGTGTGGTAACTTCAGTATTTAAAAGACTAAACCACTCTTGATAATCATAGTTATCATTTATTTAGTGCAACGTGACAGGACATCTTCACAGCGGGTTATTCTTCTTCTGAACAGTATCTAACAACTAACATGCCTAATGACCGTGAAGGTCAACTAACCCTCTTGTGGTGTGGAGTGGTAATGCAGGTAAATATCACAACCTAAATATCAGGATACCACAGTTGGTTTATGGCTGCAGGCAGCATCAGCACCGTAGAGGTGTTTGGCCATTTGTTTCGTGTGAGATTGAGTTAATGTGGAGGAGTTACAGCTCAGTAGTGGGGTTGTAAGAATACGTGTTCAAGAATTGGAGCCTGGTCGGGGTTATCAAAAATTCAGCCGAACAACTTCTCTGGTTCTGGGAGATTTATTTGTCAGATCACAGGTCAAGTATCAGCGCTGCGTTTGCAAAGGCAGGAGCAGTTCAGGCAGCACACATGCCGGAAGAACAACTAACTAACATCAGCAAGAACATCATGTTTTATAACCCTTGAAAGACAGAGAAGGAAAGATTTCTATTGGCCCAAAACTGGCGTAGAGGAGGACCTTCCACCCCGCGCATCTAAAGATCCGGTCACATCCAATGTCCGGACTTCTGACTTAACATAAACAGCAACGAACAGAGTGTGTATGTTGAATAGTGTTGGTGTGTCTCTAAACCCCCCTTAGGCTGGCACATCTGTCAGCGATTTATTTTTATGGGGAACAGGCTGTTCCAGGCTGAAGCAAACAGTAAATGGGCTCACTCTGTAATGATATGACTTACTTCCCTCTGAAATTAGCTTCTCAATTCTATTTGCCAATGTTAACAATCTGTGTGGTCAGTGCGTTGAGATGTCAGATTTTTTTCCTTTCATGCCTAAGACTTGATACTACTATTCCAAACCAAATATCAGCACAGACTGGTGATACTTTAGTTTGCGTTAATGTAGAAGAAACCGGTACAGGAAATATTATCATATGTTTCAGTTTACTTTCGCCATGATTATTTTTGACATGACCGATTCCTCCAGCTGACAGATCTCATACGGCTACTGGAGGGGTGGCGAGGAACCACCTACCGCTCCCCTCCGGCTGCATTACGAAGGGAACGTGCTCATTCTTGCAGTGCGAGTGAGGTGATGAGTGCATTTGTGCTGCTGAGCGAGTGCAGCCCCGAGCTAAGTAGAGTTCATTTTGAGTAGCAGAGTAGAAAGGATGCGACGTACATTTGTGCCGTGCGGTTAATGGATGCTGTGAGGAGCGAAAGCTGTGACGAAGCCTTCACACTGTGACTCTAAATTAAAATCTAAAGAACAACAGCTTTTTTTTGTCACCTGGCCCGAGTTGTACAAATTTGTGGAGGTTGCGAAAGCTTAATTGGTTAAGTGACAAACTGTATCTTTGAGATAAGTTCAGTGTGTTCACATGGCTGATTGTAGAACCACGAGTCAATGGTCAAAAACGTTATTACCAATTGTTTTTAGAAATACAATTCTTACCGAGAGCAGAACGAGTAAAGTTGGGTTAATTTTCATCCAAACTGGTTTTTCATATTTAATTTGGCTGATAAATGTTGCCTGCCAGAGCTCCAGAGTGATCGGTGCAATTAGATCTTGGCATAAGTGTTTTGCTCGTTATACATGTGGACCGTTACATATAAGGTATAATTCTATGTCACTAGCTGTTGATTTTCTCCCGAGCTGCCAGTCAGGGGTTATTATTTAGGCAGTAAGTGGGCGGGCGAGGGAGGTGTTGGATCTATCTTAGGATGGTAATTTATGGCTCCAGCTGCTGTCTCCTTCTCCCCAGGTGGAGAGCTTGATGCGTCAGCAATGCATTCATTATGGGGGGGGGGGGAAACACAATTCTAAGGGATCACATTGTGCATGAGGAACACCGCTCGCTGCCGATTGGACACGAGTCCCTCAGTGGGATAGATGGGTACATACAAATCAACCGTTTTCTTGATCGTCAAAAATCTGTAGTAAATCCATGAAATCCATGTGATCCTTGAAAATAAAAGAAATGTAAACAGCTGAACTTTAAGGAGAATGTTTCACATCAACTAGTACGTTATTTTCACTCGTCTTCTAGAAAAATTGATATCAAACACACATGAAAAAAGATTAGAGTCTGCCAAAGTTGTCAATATTTTATTAATCTTCAGTTAAGGCAATCCATTACAAAGAATTTCACAAAACACAGTATAACGACCATATCATGTCCAACACCTGGTTTGGAAATTGTTCAGCATGCAATTCAGAGACCAAACGAGGTATGTAAACAACCTGGGGTAGAACAGGAGTAGTGGTGAGAATGCGTCTCATAGGAACAGAGAGGGAAGAAAACCAGAGGTGCAACATGCGAGGTGACTGAAATCTCTAAATTACTCCCCAAACAACAAACGTAGCACATGGCGGATGCACTAATCAAATGAAATGAAGGTAGACTACCAAACCTCTAAGCATTTTGGCACAAACATGCACATTGTCTAAAGAGGCCAAGTTCAACAACTTTTGGCACTGAATATTCTTATATGGGTCTTATGTACATAATTAGATTTTAGCCTCAGAGAAAACTCTAATGGAGATGATCAAAGCCATTCCCAACAAGAAAAGATAGTTAGATATATTCTTGGAAAGACAGAAAAATATATTTCATAATAACTTAATGTTTCATAATTGCATAAGTGTAATTGCTGTGCTCCCTTTTTTTAAATTAATTTTGTGTTTACTACTGAGTGTTGAAGTTTATGGTATCTGCTTGGGGGAAACCTCAGAGAAAAATGAAAGGTGTAGCTTTTTATTATTTCTTAGTAGGTCGGCCCAAAAAAAGCCCCATTGCTGTATTAATCACATGAAACATGTGTAAAAAGTGCAAATAACATTTAACCCCAACTTCCTGTTCAGTCTCATACATGAGCTGCACGCTGATGCTAAACACATGCCTGCTAAATAACCTGGCCAACATTTCCTAGTTGTCTTTCAGCTTGTGATTACTTGCAGTAATTAAATATATCAGATGTGTGAGTAAGTCACTAGAATTAATTAATAGATATTTCATAACAATTGTAATCAATGCGTATATATGATTTCCTTTTGGCTTGAATGGCTTTTTGTAGAGGTATTCTGGTATTTAGTAACGTTATGTGATGAAAATGGCCTCAATTCATTTCTGATGAACGCGTGGATTTGGCAGCAGGTTAAACATTGCTTTGTCGTCCGAGGAATGAATGTCATCACAAATCAAAAATTAAAAATTAAAAAAGGGAGAAAAATAAAGCCAAATACGGATCTGGGCCTCCGACAGAAGGAGTTCACTGATTCCGAACTGAGTTTGTGCAATATCGTCACACTGTATCTTCTATCTAATAACACTAAAGCTATGGGAGTCAACATTATGCGGTTGACAAAGATTGTAAAGCAACAGGAATTGCATTAGCACAAAATTATAACAAAGCAAAATCTAGGCTACGTATTGAATGTTAGTTTAGACCGTGTTGTTCAATGGAACATCCTTTAAGTACAGAATGAGAGTGAATAATGCACAGCGAATTCAAAATTAAACTCATTTCTAAATGAATGTTTGCTGTTAATCCTGCAGCCACAATTAAGTTGTAAACAAGTCATGACTTTGAATATTATACAAGGCTCAGTGACACTGTTAATTATCATTATTTCAAGACAATTAGTGAAGAGCTGCAAGTATAAAAAGTCCTCTAACCTTGCAACGGTTTTATTGTCACCAACATTTTCTGTGTTTACACCATGAACATGAGATCTGCTGCTGCTGGCAGAGTAACACCTGGGTAAGTGAATTTGGATATGTTTCCATACAATAGGCACATTTGGATCGAGATATTGAGTGACGGATGCTAATGGAAATAATGGCCAAATTGGCCACAGTGGCGTTAACTGACTAGTGTACAGAGTAGCAAAAAATGAATGTGGAAAACAAAGGTGAACATATGGGCAGCTGTCTTGAGTCAAATTGAAAAAAAATTGTGATATTGCATCTTAGGTATTAGAAACGTATTAGAAACGTATTCCAATGATTGTGGCAAAATGAAACAGTGTGGATAAGTGTAAAACAATGGCATCCGGGACATTCATTTGAAAAACATTCAACACCCAAATATCTTACTGCGAGATTTGTGATCGTTCAGTTTTCATTCTGGCGTAAAAAGTAAAGAAATATTGGAGGAGAAATGGAAGTCGGTATTCTTTGAAATGAGTCGTTCAAAAATGAATTTGTAGGGTTCTTTATGTACAGAGCAAATTTCCAGACAATAAACCGAAACCAAAACAAATATAATGGAAAGAAACACAAACAGCGAGATGACAAATGAGACATGGCAGCATGACTAATAATTTACCTCTCTGCAAACAAACAAGTCTGTGCTTTGAATTATTCATCTTTTTTTCTGTAAACATACGATTTTTGTGATAGTATAGGTTCATTTTAATATAGCAGAATAGTAATTTTCTTTATAAACATTATTTGACTTTCATTCCGTTTAAAATAATGCGTGGCGTAAAAGCTGCGCTGAAAGCATTGGGTCCTTTCCATTAGTTTTTATTGTGTTATATGTTGGTGTCATCAGAATGATCTTTGTTTTTAACGTTACAACCTTTGTGCTTTTTGATATGCGAGTAATCAGTGCATTCTGCTTCTATGGAAACTAGAACTAGGTAAAAGACATCGTGCTGAGACAGCTGACAGCAGGACCTCTACATAACTGCTTGCAATTAAAATTATCTATCAGTGAAAACAATTCATTAACTGCAGAATAGGCTTTATCACATGCGGTTATATTCCAGACCTTAACAAAGTAGAAATGGGGATTTCTTTTAATACACTCGTCTTAAAACATAAAATGGAAAAGTACAGGGAGAAAAGGACTTTAATCGGACCCCCCACCCTTTAAAAATAATTAATCATTTCTGCAATAAATAAGTAAATGAATTAGTCTACCTATGATTTCCTACTTCACCGCACACCGATTCCAAAAGGTATCACAAACATGATACACACTGGCACATTCTAATACATGTATGCCTCCAAACAGGCTCTCTCTATAAGTTTACTTGCTATCCATTACATCCTCACTTAAACCCTCCTTCCACCCCATCCTCTTCTCAGCCTCCTCATCCTCAAGCACTTGCAAAGATAAAGACCTCCTGATCTTCAGCAGGTTCGACAAAAGCCGCTGTGCTTCTCCAAAGAAATATGGAGTCCCATCACCCTAATTGTTCAGAAAATTAATATTCTAAGGGCCTCGAAAGCTTCTTCCAAAGGATGGTTGTGAAGGCCGGCCCCTTCCACCACGACGCTGCCCTACCTCGACCCCAAGCTGCTTTTGGTGCTCAAACGAGATTGGTCTGGAGTTGTTCTCCAGGCGAGTGAACCGGGGGCACGGCGTTGGGCTTGATGCCTCTGCTCTTCATGGAGGAGATGAGCTGCTCGGGGATCTCTGCCAGTACGTCTTTAGCCAGACGCGCCATGCTCAGCACGTGGTTGCCTGTGCGATCCATGTAGTCTCTGAACGGGACAAACTGTAAGAATTGTGGGACTTTATTAAAAATCGTAGACCACCTGGAAATAGAAAATCTTTGGAGCTAACACTTTAAATATCATTGTGGTGTTTACCATAACTACCTACGACATTGGTTTTAAATTACAGTACAGCATCAGTCTGAGCTCCCTTGTTAGCAGCATCCATTTTGGAAATGTTTCACCTGGAACACTTTCCCAATGCGATGTTACAGAGACAACCCTTCTATGGTGCATTTGTCCTCAACAGAAACTTTGCAGAGGCTCTATCCAGAACCTTCATATCCTCTAGTGGTTATGACAAGAACCGAGGAGCGTTTCATATTGCAAGCGTTCCGTGAAGAACCCCGAAGGCACCAGTGCAGAAGTGAAGAACCATCGACAAAAATCAGGATGATGATGTTGAATGGAACCTGCGATCGCTGTTAGGATGAGATATCTTGCTTTGTAATAAACATTAGGGGCCATTTAAGAATGGCCCCTAATCTGGCCCCTAATCTGGCCATTTAAGAATGGCCCCTAATAGAAACTCCCCCCCTCCCTTTTTCCACCAATGTGCCTCTGAAAATGGGCCTTGTTCGTTCTATCGCAAGCTAAGAGAGACAGAACATTGGAGAGGTCTCACCTGAACAATATCTCTCTCAGCCAACTTCCCCCGGGAGGAAATCCGGATGTCGTCCCCATCCAGCTCAACCATGGCTACAGAGAGAATGTATTGAAATATTCCCACATGAAAATATAGATGTTCATAGTACTGGTTTGGGGCAAACCTACAAAGTCAATTTTACTATGACCAACCATCTCTGATGCGAAGGCTGGTTTTTACTGTGCATTTTTATAGACAAGCTCCATAAAATACACTTTCCACTGTTCTTACCATCAAACTCGGCTTGGCCAACTCCAACAATGATGATAGACATGGGGAGTTTAGCTGCCTGTCATGAACAAGAAGAACAAAGAGTCAATCTGGGTCACATTTCCAACACACACAAAGTCCGTATTAACCTGCACTTCAGGGAACATTCATGAAATCTAAATACAATAAACAACCCCGCGGTTGGTAGAACATCCAGAAAATAAAAACATCTTTCAGCTCTTCCATATTATGCAGACCACTTTTACAATGTGGAATATCCCAGTGAATAACGTTACACATTGTTCTTCACACGTCACTACTAATAAGAAAAAAAATAAAGAGTACATACAAACACGAAAAAAGTAAAACACTTTATTCAGAGAACATCATCCTCCACACTTGCGTCACTAAGTGTACAATAATACATAAAGAAATGTTTCACCTCAGTTAACGTCAAAGCATAAAGGCCACATGTTTTATTTTAGACAAACACATCGAACTAAATACTAAACATTTAAGGTTTGTGGTGTACAGGTTTCTCCACGCATGATGAAACCAGCTCATAGTGCTGATGTGGAGAGTGAAAGCTCTGTTATGAATGGATGATGCTTGTGGTGGAATCACATTTGAAGGGGTAAAAATAGGTCAGCTTTCCTGGACAAATCTCCTGAGGGGAGACGTCCGTCACAGGAGAGACTTTATGGAGCGAACAGGACCATCTTCTCCATGTCCTCCATCATTATTATCCTGCCGTCGCCTTCGCCATTTCACCTTCCTCTTCATCTGGCTCATTTATTTACTTTTTTGACCGCTTGCTCCAACATTAATCGCATGAATTCTGTTTGCTTCTTTCCAGCAGCTGAAGACCACACACGCACATACGTATAAATGCCAGATTGGATTTTGTATCAAGGACTGAATTATTCAGTCTACACCATTTGTTACTTTGCTTGTAGTGTAAAGTCACTCGGGGGATCTAACCCCGTCAGTCTGTGCGAACACATTCTCCTCAAACTGCGCAGAATCACAACACACATACAGAGAGTGCTGGTTACACAAACTAATGGTTGAGTGTCATCTTAAGATTGGGGCAGTGAGTCAGTCACTCCAAAACACATTTAATATGATAATTACATGTAATCAATCAATTTTCTTCATTTTTTGTAAAAGAATATGGTATAATTATGGTACAAATAATTAAACTTAGCATGTAACAAGAGATAAATGAGAAAACAGGGTTATCAACCTGATGGTTGGAAATCATCAAAAGTTCATATCCTGAGTTAAATATTCAAACACAGATCAGGTTAATTGGGGACTTTAAATTGCTCGTAGATGTGTGAATGTGAGTGTGAATGGTTGTGTGTCTCTGTGTAGCCCTGCGATTGGCTGGCGACCAGTCCAGGATGTACCCTGTCTCTCGCCCGAAGTTGGCTGGGATGGACTCCAGCCCCCCCGCGACCCTGTGTGCAGGATAAGCGGTTTGACAATGGATGGATGGATGGAACACTCCATGTTTTCTATGACAGCGTTGGTACGAAGTTCCCCAAACCAGATTATTCAAGTATCTTTGTAATCACCGGGGTTGTTTGAATAATGTGTGGCTACAATTCAATCATAATAACAGTAAGAAAAGTTATAGCGGCTTTAAGATGGATAGAGTTAACATGTGCTGGCCTCATAAGAAGTTTTGTAAAATAAGAAATAAAATATGTCAGAAGCAAAGCATCTCCTCTTTTTGACCTCTTTAGATAAATCAAGTGTCCAGTCAGCCAGACAGCTGAAGCGTTTGCTTTCTTGATTCCTTGTGGACAGACAAACTGAGCTGAATGCAGTTCTTTATGTGACTATTGGGACTCATAAATGGACTCAATGGAGTTACTGGTCGAGCCGGCCTCCCATCCAGACAACAAACGGACATAATCCAACACCTGGGCACAAATTCATTTATATTTTGGCGTGCCATGTCAGAGAAAGACTCTTTCACAAATCCTGGAGTGAAATTTTGAGAAAAAGATCAAAAAGGCGCCGCAGAGGTTAGATGAGTGGGACCAATGACGGTCGTTGCAGGCGGAGCCGTGCTGCTTCGGTTCGACCAGCAATACTTACAACATTATACAGTAAGGCGATGTCAGCTATGTAAAACTGCTAAAGATCACTGAAGATAGATCACGGAACAAATAAGAAAACAAAGATGCAGAGATGAGCGCTGCACGCAACTCTTTCTTCACAATTCGTCTCTCTGGGGCGACGGCTAAATGCCATTTGAAGAAAGTCAATGAATCCTTGTTTTCTGTTGGCAGATGAAAGGGCAGCCAGGTCCGAGTTACGAGGCGGCGGCAGGACACACCGCGTTCGGGCTGAGCATTGCAGAGCAGCAGACAAGATCTTAAAAGGAAGGTGTGGCTGTTCGATTGGTTTGATTAACAGTCGCAAATTCCCTTTAAACCCAGTCTGCTGGGGGTCAAAGCACCGTGATGCCGTGCTTCAGATGGTAGCCTCTACAAGACCGTGGCCTCTGATACAGTGACCCTGTTGACATGGCAATGAATCAACCCTCTTAGAGTCTCATTTAAAAGAAGAAATATTGGATAAAAAACAGAATCCGAGCCCGGGGAGGGCGGGGGGGGGGTAAGTGGAGCAGAAAACATCCCTTAAAGCCTCAAATCCTGGTGTTACTGGCTTATAAACAAGAACAAAGGGGAAGTACTGCAGCAACCTAAATGGACCTGCGATGCCAGTGCAAGTAGAAAGAGAGAGAGAGACGGCAAATGTCCTCCAGGCAGCGTTAGAGCAGCACTTACATTCACTATAGCCTCCTTGGTCTGAGCCATGTCTGATATGACGCCATCAGTAATGATGAGCAGAACAAAGTACTGAGATCCGTCCTGCACTGCTGCTGCATACCTGAAATAGAGAAATCAGCAGCCCAGAGTGGTTTAAGACGCTTTCACACAAACCAAGTTAAGAGTAAAATTAGAAGTTAGAAAAAAATGCACTTACATACAGCTTTGACATTGGTTTATACAACTACAGAGAAGGTGAACCGGTATGTAAGGAAGTGAAATATATTGCATGTCTCATAGGTCTATCCAGACACTATTATGAAAGCCATCAGAGACAGCACAGGGAGCGTGGCCTACTTTCAATCGCCCATCGCTGGCTGCTCCATGAATAATTTATTTAACTGTTTATGCAAGTGCGGCAGTCTTACATTTTCAGAGCATTATTGATTGCTTGGCACTCAACTGACAGCACTTGATGAGTCAGAGGGGGTGAAACATGAGAAATCCTTGTGAGGGCCAAGGACAGGTCAGGGGTCAGCCCTTATGTTAATAAAGAGCGTGATCAGTAAGACAAACGGCAGAGCAATGACTGCGGATTAGAAGATTAAAAATACCTTTGTCTTCCTCATTCAGCATTCAACAATGCAGGCCACACACAGGGGAGACATTCTACCACATTAGCAGAGTAATGACTGCAACGCTAATAATGATGGATGAAAACATAGAGTATTTAATGAATAATCAATTTAAGGTTATTCTCTAGCATACCGCATGTATTATGGATCTACAACCTTAAGAGCATTGTCTGCTTCCGTTAATGCATCAGCATGAAGATCTGTTTCTGGTGCTGTGAATGGTCATTTTAGTCTTATCATCCTTTGGTTACTGAATGACCTTTTTCACTTGTTCTTTGCAGTCGAAACACTGTAACAGCCTAGTGAATAATCTGAAATATTTGAGTCTCGTAGTGACCTTTAGGCAAACAGGGATCGCAGAGTATTTATTCTCTGATTGATTTCAACCACTATTTAACTATTTAATGCTGTAAAGTTATGGGCATAAAATCTAAGAATTTTACATCAAAGTAATTGAAAAATGCAACAAAGTAAAAAACATTTGCCTCAACCTTTTTAAATTGTATCATTATTGTGTGCTAGTGTGAGTAGTAAATAAATACAATAAAATATTGCTAACTGTGATGTAAATATAACATTTAACTAATCCTCCCCCAAATGTGTAAGCTGGCAAAGAAACTAAAAATGTACTAAAAAATAGTGCTACGCCCTTTAATGGTACAAATATCTTTATCTGTTTTAATGGTACAAATACAGTATATTTAAGTTTTAAATGTTGATGAAATCTGTAAATTGACATCTTTATATCTGTAAAAAATGTCCAGACACCTGTTCTGAACAACATTATATGGTCTTATAAATGATTGATCAAATGTTTAAATTGTTAACTTTAAAGTTAGGAGTAACCTCATGGTAACTGTTAAGAGCCCAGAAATGCAAGTAAATGCTGAGAGTCAAATCTCAAATTCAAGAACATGAATTTGAACCGCGGTGCACAAACTTAAGTCTAAGTGTTTCCCATTAATATTCAGGTACAAGCCAACTTATGAGTCATCATTACTGAGACCTAAATCCCAGTCTGGAAGTCCAGTATTAAAACATTGGTTGGGTGTAAAATCGAGTTCACCTGTGACCTTTTTATAATTCCACTATTGTTTCCATCTTGAGAAGATTATATTTAACAAACACTGTGGTGCAACTCTGGACTCCTAAAAAAGCCATGTAGCTGCTGCACTCCGAAAACATCTGGTCCCAAATGCGCCTGATTAACATTTATATTCAGTTCAGCTTGGCAGCCGATTGTTTATTTTCCCTTCGTCCGCTCTGCTCGATTCGTGGAGAAACCATCACTCGCTGTCTTAATACCTCGGCGGGGCGTGACGGCGAGTCTACCCGCTGAGGATTATTTACCGATTGACTTTCAAAGAAAGGACAACTGTGCTCGGTGACGTTCAGCGGCTCTGCTATTTGTTCTGGTACCTGGCCACATGATTAACAACGGGAGAAAAGTTGGTCGGTCCATACAGCTGAACCGTTTTAAGGCTTTGATGGTAAGCTTCCAGAATCCCCTCCATCCCGTTGCAGAACGGGTTCTCAACGTTGCCGTTCTGGGAAAAACAAAAAACATGAACAGTCGTCCGAATGGAATCCAATAGGACTTGAAATAACTTTAATTTTATAAAATAAAATACAACTACATTTGTAAGTTGAGCACTTTGAATAGTTGGAGTGTCCTTGTGAGAGCTTATTTCCAGATGCATCTTATTGACAAGTTAGTTAATCAACAAATTGTCAAAAATATACCAAACATCCACATTTCTGGATGAAAAAGTGCAATCGTCATGTAGCAGCTAGCTGGTTTTAAGCTGTGATGACAGGCTGTGCAGGTTCATGTTAACCCGCAGAGGTCTGTGTACTTGCGGAGTGGAGTTGAATGACAATTGTAAAACAGTCTTTGCTCCCAGAGCTCTCCTTGTGAAACTGTTCTTCAACAGCAACAAGGCACATTTCTGACTTAATATTTCACCCAGGAATCTTTTACTTTACTTTTAAGCACTCTGAGGCTGGAGCACGAATGAATGAGACCTCAATCATATTGTGGGATGAATCCCAATTTGCACATTTTAATAGAAATGTGGAGTGATGCCGACGTCAGCCAGTAGCCAGACTCCTCATTAGGCCGTACATGCAGCAGCCAGAGCACATTAGCTGGCAGAGAGAAGCCAAATTGATTCAAGAAGAATCTTCAGCTTTCTTATGGAATCTCATTTGCATTATAAAAGCTAAATTAAATTAATTCTGAATTATTTATATCAGAGGCGTAGCAGCAGCCATCTCACAATGCACACATTCTTTTTGCGCTAAAACAGAAATCCATACATGCTGAAGGGAGCATGAAATCCCAAATGATGGCCCAAACTCAAAGATAAGCTCAACTAGGAAGGGCAAATTCATTCTAACATTCAGTGTGGTTAACTTCATCTAGATTTCACAGTGCGAATTACAACCCGAGTGTCTGAAATAACTCCATAATTTACTCACCAGAGGGAACTCATGGGAGACCCTCCCATCAGGGGGCAGCTTAGCACCGAATCCCAGGGCAGGGAACATCTTATCACTGTCATAGTCCTGGATGATCTCTCCCACGGCCTTCAGGGCCATGGCATAGGCATTCATCTGGTACGGGTTCATGTAGTGCAGTGAAGTGGATTGTGACGGATTTCCTTCCAAGACAAAGAGAAGTCAGTGATGCAAACCTTTAGACTCAGGCTGAATTAAATGAATTGGATGTTCTGAATTTTGTATTTGCGATACAGAAACTTCACGTTTATATTTTCCTGGTTGTGTTTTCCAGTTGCACTGTCCATGTTAACACTTGTGGTTAGGGATTAGTTTTCAGGACCAAACCATTTATAAGTGAATGAGTCAGTTACAGAAAAAAAACAAAAGCAGAAAAAACCTTTAGAACGATCTCATTGAAATATTTGAATGTATATACGAATTACAGATTGACTATTTGAACTGATGAAAACACTATATTTAAGTCATTTTTTTGTGCATCTGTGAACCCATCACGTCATTAAAAAGATAACAACAGCATGTGTGATGCATGATGTACCCTTCAACACACATCTATTGTTTGCTTTCTAGTCTGTAATAGATACAAAAAGCATTTCATTTGACTTTTTCTACATTTTGTTCATAATCTTCTCTTGTTGTCCATTTTTTCTCAATGTACATCATTGTCAAAGATGACACACTTTAAAAAAAGACAAGCAGGAAACTCCGGCCCCTTCTTTGATTAAACTGTCACACATCAGACGACACATGGAAGCGCAGCAGGGTGCTGCTGGTGAAGACACTCACCGTTTGATGCGGTGAAATCAATGGCCACTGTGAAGTGAATCTGAGTCCTGAAACAGATGGAGAGGGAAATGGTGTTGTTAACAAAAGAAAGGGAGGTTTAATCAGGCTCTCCTCACCTGAAAGAGGGATGAGAAAACATAATCAAATGCACCTTTGACGTCTGGGTAAAATATGGTCTAGTCAGGATTTGTTTTTTCTACTTCATGAAACATTGAGAGCTTTTTAAGTTTAACTGCTCGTCCTTCATAGGGGCATTATAATCCTCACTATCATTGTAATCACACATTCACACATTGGTTCCACCTGTTTGCTACCGTTGGAAAATGTGAAGTCTGCATCAATCTGCAAACAGGGGCCTCCCATAATGTCAAATAGGTACTATATATCTTTTATTCATGAAGCCGCGATGACAGACAAGACCTTGAAAATGAACTAAACAGTCTCTCCTGGATTCATCCGCTTCAGAAGTGAGACAAAGGAAGAGACAACGGGTAGGGGGGTCGGATCACAGTGCGTGCCCTTTTGTTCTGATTAACACCTATTTCTTTCCCCTGGATTTGATTCCATTGAGAAACAAGTGCAGCATCAGAGATAATGACGGCTTCCTCCCGCAGAGACTCTGACCCCCGGCCCATTAATCAGCATTGAGCCGGACCGCCCAGCTGACAAAGGGGAATTGTTGCAATGGCATTCTGCCTCATTTGAGAGTCTCTGCGGACTTCTATGGTTGGTTTTGGAAGATTAGCAAGTAAAGCAAAGTGGTGAGTTAAGTAGTGAGTTTGTGTTAAGTAGACTAGAAATGGTCAAACGTGGAATTCATCCTCAGGCAGTGGCTGGTAAACTCTGCAGCTCTGCAAGTGGGGGCACCTACAACACGACCGTACACTTTATCTAAAGGTTTTTAAGGAAAAGGACCATGTTGGCCAGTGGTAGCATTGATAGTCTAAAAACCCATTTGCGATGCATATCCCACATTAGTAAATTATTTATTACGAATGCTAAAATATATCAAATTAAATAGACACACAGTAGAACAAGCAAATACATTCCAAATGCTACTAAACAAATAATACACACACAAATTTAAAATGGCAATGTACCTGTATTTCGGAAATAATTAGTGAAACTAATCCACAACCACAGACAAAATAACAACATGCTCCGCTATGTGCGGATAGAGCTGAGCGCACTGAGCTTACAAAAAAAAAAAATCCATATGGATTGTGGTTGACTGCGTTTTCTATAACACCATGTTGCTGCCCGGGGCAACCACTAAATCCAGTCGTTGAAAGCGGGTCATTCTTTGGTCAGCTTTCAGTTGTTAAACTCTCTGAATGTAACTATTACTGTACTACATTTCATCAGGAGTTTCTAAATCTGGCATCAGCCTGATTCACAACCTGATTCAGAACTAACCCTTCATAATAGAGTCCAATAGAGTATAACCACTAACTAGCTCAGCATCTCCTGTACTTGCAGTTTTGTTGGCAGCTAAAATGACTCCTCCTCAACCGCCGCGTGCATCACCTTAAATTACAGCATAAATCTAAAAATAGATACAAACGTATTGGTGTTGTATTGACCGGCTTCCAGCTAGACAAACACCATATGGCATGAGCCTCTGTGATGTGAAATCCCTGCTGCCGTAGCAATCTGGGATTTGAAAACTGAGCAACAGAGAATGCTGCTACTGTACATCTACAATCTCATCAATGTGCGGTAAATTGGCCAAACCCGACCACATTAATGAGCAGAACGGCACGGTGCTTTACCCAGCATGCAGGTGGATAAACACAAGGGAGTTGGTTTGGTTTCAGAAGTGTATGTTTGTGAGCATAAAGGAGAAGCGGGGAGGGACGGAGGCTATAAATACTATATACCTTATTATCACTATGAAATATGTATGCAGTGTATGCAATATATATATATATATATCTGTAAATACCTGTATTATTTATGCACTAACTGTAATCACATGAATTGTTAGTTTCATTGATTGAGATCTTACACTTTTTTACAATTTTCTACCACTTCACTGCAATAGAGTTACAAAAAATATATTTAAAAAAAATGTTATTTAACCTGCAAGAAAAAAGTCCTGCAGTGGTTCTATTCAAGGCTGCATACAGTCACCGCTGGTTTGTAGCTCGAGAGTGTAGGATATTAGAAACAAATATACGGCCCGGTTCATAAAATTAATAAAAATGCATATAGTGTACACCAGAATACAGCCATGATTCTGAAACTGTAATCAATAAAGTAATGACAATATTGTAAAACCACTGTAATTCTGCAACTGTAATAGAATAATACCAATGCAGTTATGATTGTATTTGATGTAATGTAATCAACTGGAATGCATGCATGTAATACTTGCACAACAACTGATATTGACTAAGGATCATTCGAAATCCGAGTTACATTGAACTCACCAGAAGACCACTCCCAGAGGTGTGGACACTAACTTTCACACCTTTAAGCATTGTTATAAATACCTGTAGGAACCATTGTTCTCGAGTTCACTGGTGGAGGCGACAGACGGGCACTATGGGGGTCAAAGGACTGACCTGGGGCCTGTTGGTTGCTGAGACCAGCGGCTCCTCAGCTGAGATGTTCTTTTTACCGCAACGCCATCTCTTTTATTAAATACATTTAATTTAACCTTTTGATCAGCGATGACCTCTGTCCGTCCGGCGTTTCTTTATCATTGAACGCACATTTTAGGGAGTCAGATCTACACTTTTCTCGTGTTTGACTTCAGGATTACAGGACAGTGAGGCTAGAGAGGGAGACTTAAGTAAGAAATCATCCTGAAGCTATATAAGTGAGGGAAATGAGTGACATGTCCCCCCCCGCAATGGAAATGATGTCCTTGGATATTTAGGTCGTGGCACCAAAACAAAGTGAAGGAAGGATCAGGGACGTCTATTGTGGCCAGACTCCAAATGCAGAAATGTGCCACGAAAGTTTTTTGTTGCAGCTCTTCCCTGCACAAAACTGTGCCATAGATACATTTAAATTCAAGTGTTCTGCCTTTGCTTCCCTGTAAACAGCATCAACGACGGCCCAATTTATGAATGAAACACAGACGCACAAAACCTGCCAAGCATCTCTTAACATTCATTACTTTCGCTTTCATTTTTTTGGCCAGGTGGACACCTCACAAACCACTAAGCGTGCAATTAAATATCAAGTGGCAGAACATTGAATAATTATTTCTCAATTTCCATGACTTGGACGGCAGTAAAAGAAAAAAAACAAAGAAAAGAAAGTGCCGTAGTGCAGTTAAAATACCACTATATTCTCATACACAAAGCGTACCTAAATGAAATAGAAGATGAAAAAACGTCACCTTCCCCCATATCAGGCCAACAATATATTTTGTGATTCAACTATTGAACCTTAATAGGATCTCCACAGAACAGAAACTCCACACGAGCCATTACACGCAAGATCACACTGCAGATTTAATTTAAAAAGAAATATTTCAACATGCGATGAAAAGAATATAAATCTTTCATTAGCCACTCAGAATCAGAGCAGCATGTGGCTGTTGGACTTTAATTACCTCTGTTTGACGATATCCCTGCCCAAGTTGAACGTTAATGAAAATTTATGAAAAACCAACTCCCTGTGAAACCAGTTAGGATGCAATTGTGTTTCCCGAAAAGAAATTGCTTTTTTTATCCTTTGCTTCAGAAAATCATTGAAAAATGCATCATTTCACTTATCACCTGTTATAAAAGGAGCAGTGGAACAAACATTTATGAAAGAAGAAGAAATCCATAGAAGAAATATAAACGATCCAAATTGTGTCTCAGATGTAGGTTTGGCAGATATTCAGACTTTTTATTCATTTGAATGATTTGAAGAAAAGCTGTCTCTTAAAGCACTACTACAGTCATGCAATGACAATCTAAGACTAGGAGATACCAAAGATTTATTATAGGGAAAAAATAATAATGTTTCTTCCCTGAATGACCGTCCCAGTGGGGAAAATCCTATTGTTTCTAATGAGCTTTGGGGATTTTCTCACATCTCCAATTGAAGGGTGGCTTTTATGTGGGAATAGATTATTTTCATTTATGAGAGGAACAGTCATTGAGGGTTATTGTAATAAACGTATCCTGATGAATGTTCAGTGAAAAAAAAGGCTGTGGCTTTACAGGCCGATAAGAGCAGAAAGTTGCTTTAAAGTTTTCTACTTTAATAAACAAAAACAGCAGCTACTTTTCACAAACTCTCTTTAGTTAACACTGTCTGGTGTTTTATTTTCAATGAATACAGTTAATCTGTATCCCATCATGGATAAGCAGCAAGCTCATTGTTTTGTCCATCCAATACCAGCACTAGTAATCCTTTTTTACTTCACCAGTCTGGCATACAATCTGCACCATGGAATGAAATCTGTTATACCACTTATAACTAAAATAAAGTGTATAAATACTTATATTTAGCTTTTCATTTCTTGATACATAAGGTAATTTATGATTATTGGGATTTAATGTGTTGAAGTTATGTAACACAAATACAAAAAACCTTCCAAAACACCATAAAGTTGCATCAACACCTCTCTAAAACATTATAACCTTCAGTGGACAGATATGTTTTGTGGTTGTTGCAATAAACTGTGTACATGTGATTAAATACAGCATATATTGTATATTTACCTTTACACATTTGCTATACCCTTCTCTTGTTTTTTATTTCACCACAAGTCATGTATGAGTAACAGTGAAACGTGTGTATTTATAAACTCTGTTTACTACTAGTACTTTTTTATACTTCTGTTCTGTATCTGCTGGTTAATGCTATGTGGACAAACATTCTGTACATATTCATTACAGACGTCCTGAAGGACCTCTTGATGGACGCTTATCGATTTCTATGATCTCATTTTACAACCTTGGAGCTCGCTGCTTTGAATCACCCATATTTTATTTCATTCTGTCTAACTATGAGAACGTCAATAAACAGAGGAATTCATTAACACATAATGAATGAGAGCTTTGAATCATTGAAATTATAATTTACAGTTCGGTTGTGTGTGTAGATCATCTCATTAACACAATGAGTAAAGGTGATCTGCTGCATGCAGGATAGTGACATCCTTCTTATTTACAGCTCAGTCAAACAAGATTTAATTGCTCTCTTCTTTCGGAAGATAATTTGGCAAAAAAGTGTTACAACAAAAAAGAAAAGAGGCTCCATCAATAAATCAAAAATAAATGTTCGAGATGGCCGTGACTTACAGCACAAAGACACCAGGAGATGAGTAATATTTCTGAATCCCCCGCAGCTGTCATGTTTTATGACGTTTCCAGGAAACTCTCCTCTTTGCTTCTCCGCATGAGACTTTTAATACACAGACGAAGACAAATGAAGGCACACAGGCCACAGCCAGTGTTTCATGATGATTTTCAATTCCTCAAGAAGGAATATAAGTGAGAGAATATCTTCTCAGGGATTTAATTTTTTACACTAAAAAACCCGATGAGCTTTTAATATCTCAAAATGTCTAAAAATGATGAAGTACCACTAAACGTAATGCTTCTGTCCCCATGCTAGTTCACATTAATTAATGGTGTAATCGCTCTCTCACTTCTGTCTGGAATAGTTTTGTGTGAAGTCATTTAACATGACGGGTAAAAAGCTGTTTCAAGCTTCGGACTGAGTTGAGAGTTCAATTTTAGTTTAGAGTATTCACATTAACGCTTCTACAGGGAAGTTCAATTTTGTGGGGATTTAACATTTACGTTAATTGTAAAAAATATGCCAATGACATCAGAACTAAGTCTCTCAGTAGTTAAACTTATAAGGACCATTACAAGGAGGAGAAAAGGTGGAATAAATGCTATTTTTGGAAGCTTTTCTCTGGGGAACGTCAGTTACACGATGTTTACTATTAGACTGGAGAAGGCAAGCCTTCTGTTTAGTATTTTCTCATCTTAAAACATGAATCACGGAGCAGGTAACCAATAAAAGGTATTAAGTTCTGCGTGCTCGAAACAGTTTCATCTTAATTTATTCTTTTGTTGAAATGCTGGAAGAATCAAGGAAATCTTGCGAGCTATTTGTGATTTAGACCCAACAAATAAGCAAATCAAAAGCCAACAGGTAGTAAAACAAAGGATGAACACACTGGTACCTTGAATGCATGTAAGTCTGTCTATGTGTGATCATGTGAGAGGGCCAGCGGGACAGATCTGGGACACTCAGCCATCAGCAGCAGAACCGTAAAACCAGGGCAGCCACCGAGGAACCTCCCTGCATGGGACGGGTTGTCCGCCTTCAATTAAGCTCAACGATAGTCTCCATAATTCATCGCATTCATTCTTATTCATAGACAATACTGTTTGGAATATGTACAACATAGTCACCTTTGGGGGGGGGGGGCAGACTTTACACTTCACACTAACTGCAGTCAGTATTATCCGAAAAATGTGGGCCAGCAATGAGATGAGCATCTGGGTGGATTGAAGAGAGGATGAACCAGGGGAGCCACAGAATGCTCTTAAGCCTGCTGTGTTACGTTTTACAGTACTGATGTGCCCCCTGACTTCTGTGATTAGTCAGAGTGATGTCATGTTTACGCAGCAAAGTGTTTTAACTTGTTAATTTGATAGTTGACCATTTCATCTGAGGAGCCGCATTCTGACAATTTCATGTGGTAATCAAATAAACAATCATTTATGAATAAAAGTCTACGTTGTTTAAGCAGAGCATGAACATAAGCGCATCAGGTGTAAACATGTTATCCGCTAAAATCAGGTGGGGGAGGCGGGATTCTATCTTTCTCCTTTAAGACAAAGTCTAAATACAACAACATGAGGATATTTTTACAAACAATATAATACATGGATTGATTGAAAAAGTGAACAACCGTATTTGATGATCAGTCGATGATACTAGTGAAAGAATACTCAACTTGTATTTCTTTTATTTCTTTGCCTCCAGGTATACAGTTCATCAAAGCTGATGGTGGAGCAGCAGACGATGTAATAGATTTCAGAATGGAATCAGCCATCATCACACTGGGATGGTTAATGGCATCTCACGGAATCAATAGGACAGATTCCCATGATAAAAGCTTCACATCATGAAGATGTTGGCATGATCACAGCTTCTGTCTAATGAGGATTAGAATACTTTTCCACGAGAACATAAAATTCATTCAATATGTAGTTTATTTGATTGAATTTGTTTGGCCAATGTGAAGCTTCTGTTTTATTAAGCGCCTCATGATATACTTTAGAGCAAGTCGGAGACTCATTACTTATAACTCCAATACGACATAGTTTGTGTGCATGATATGTTTTTTCCTTTTTCCTTTCATTTTTATGTAACTATACTGAAAACCAGATATCTTACCTGAGAAGATAATTCTCTGTATGTTTGCAGAAGAAACCTTTGCCTTAAGTTACATACTGAACCATGATTGGCTTGGTTGTGAAGGCTCGTACATGTGAAACTTTCCCCCTTTTCAGTAGATTAATGTGAAAACCCACTTTTCATGTCTAAATATGGACAAACAACATTCCGCACGGTGAAGCTCAAACATCCAAGTGAATAAACAACAAGCAAGATAGAGAAACTTTCCGTGTTAATGCCCCTGGAGCCCGGCACAAAGGTAATGCATTAAAATATTGCGCATGCACATGAATAGTAACATCATTATCAGACACACATTACTCACCCTCCTTTGATGTAATCCAGGAAGGTGTGCTCTGACTCCACGCTGCACGACAACAAGGACACCTGTGAAAAAAAAGGTCCAAATAATTACCTCATGTGTAGTAATTTAGGAAAGCTAAATCTACCAATCTAGACATTAACACTGACCTCCGGGCTAACCACCCAAAAAATGACTTATCCACGGTGAATGACTTTGACGCTTGGGCAGCATATTAGCATTACAACCACTGAGAGACCGTCAGTGCGGCCGTGCAATGATGGATGATCAGTGTGATGGAAAACTACCCACAGATTTTAATTACGGAGAGAGCAGACGGAAACAAAAGCTCCAGCTCGTCTAAAAACATCCATCTTCACTGGGAATGGAACGAAAACATTCAACTGAAACGCCTCACACATCTTTTTGGGAAAACCAGTAGCTCACCGTCCCAGAGTTGATGTATCTCTTTTTCTTTACTTTCTTCTTGGCATTCACCACCTGTTATGATGGTAGAGTAGGAAGGGAAGGGTGGTGAAAATGTGCAGAATAATTATTGTTATCCCCCCTCGGGCATGTAATACAAACATTGTTCTATGTCTTTAAGGGTAATGGAGCACAGGGACAGAATCCAATAACTGTAGTAGGTGGGAATGAGACAGCATTGATCACGCCCGGAGCCAGCTGCAGATAATTCAGGGTTGTTTTTATAAGCAGCTAGACTGTGCAGCACATTTTACATGCAGATTACCAAGCTTGAGGATGGTGGGAGACGTATCAATCCTAACCAAAACCCTGTGATAAATAGTAATAATATGTAACCCAGGGAAACAAACTAACAGAGTGGAAAGCAAGAAAAGCCAGTTATGAGCGATTGCAGTACCCCTTACGTTAAAAAGTAAAATGTGTAAGATACGGCAAGAATTTGAGTCCCTGTTGAGTCCAATACACAGGAAACAGGAGAGAGAACGTTTGACTGATTGGATCGAATTCAAAGTGGCGGAAATGAGAAAACAACTTCCTTTTTTTTTGTTTTGTCCTCCCCACCTCCGGGGGCTCAGAGCACTGATCTTCTGTAAGCCGCCAGCTCAAACTCAGCCAACAAAGCAAATCAAACAGTGATCCAACCCCGAGAGCCTGGCCTGACCCGTCGCCGGATCGGCAAACTTTTTGTTAATGATGTTTGAACCACTAAGTGAAGCGAGCCACAAGCCCGCCGATACTCCCAGGCTGACGTGGGGGTCGGCTGTTTTCTACGTCTGTTACAAGCTCTCTTGATTTTATAGAACAGAAAACTGGGTTAGTGTTTGTGCAGAAGTTACTGGGTGAGCTCGCTGAGCAGCAGCTCTTATTATTATTATTATTAAGCGGGTGTGTGCTAATGAACAAGTAGGCTTCGGGACTAACGAAAATTAAGAAAAAGTTCAACGGCATTTCTATCAGAGTTTCTGCAGTTTTTGTCAAATTGGAGTATTCTTACCCAGCTGTTAGTTAGTAGTTTGAGCGTTTGAGTGTACGTTTAGTTTCTATTTAATTCTATTTCATCAATGTTACTTTTGGAGCATCGTAACAGGAACCTGTGCATCAATGAGCCACGGCAGTGTAAATGTCTAGTGCTCATTCTACGGGTCCGCACACAGACACGAAGCACCAAACCGCAGCAAACAGCGCTGCACAAAGAACTAAAAGCTATCCCGCTGTCCCGCTCTCCTCCGCAACGCCTCGCTGGCTTCTGATGCTTCTCCTCGACTCTTTCCGACGCAGACGAGGCTTTCCAGCACCGCATTCGTCACCCGCCAGGCTCACTATATGTCACACACACATCACCCTCAATTACACCAACCCCTGTCGGCATTAGCCCGCTGTCACCCCAAATCACAGAGCCGACGTCCACGTGTCAGGTTGAGAGGTTCGTGCCGGGTTAAGTACACCGGAATCTGTGGCAAGGGACCTATTCGATGTATTATGTCAACAGTCATGTGGTGGCTTTGTGTTTTTTTTTTTTTACCACATCTTGAAATTGATGGAAGTGCAGTGTCCCGGCAAAGAGTTCATCAGGACTCGGCTGCATCTCATTTTCTAATTAGAAGCGAGGTGTGGTGAAGGGTAATGGATGCACCTTCGGCCCTATCGGCCGTGTGAACGGGCAACTCTGCGTGACACTGACTGATCTCTCGCCGTCGTTCAGGTTCACACCTCCCCGTCGGCCCTCCACCCTCTTCTTCTCTCATCCTCTTTTCAATGACTGCTCCTTCCTTAAGCCCCCTCCATGACTTATTCATAGTCTAATGTAACATGGCAAGTGTTTTAATGAGCAGGGACCAAAAGGAGTCCCCGAGCGCCCAACAGAAATACCCTCTCTTACCCTCCAGGGACAACCCGAAAAAACTCTAATCAGCAGCACGGTTCAGTTGAATTCACTCTTCCTCATCTGGTCAGCTGCATCACTTAACCTCTCAGACTGCTAAATACGGTGCAGGGCGAGGAGAGACGCGGCTGTTCAAACAGCCCTGACTCAAACAACCACAGGCCAGTCATTCAACCAGAACCTCGCCAGCTAGACGGGCGCAATGCTTTGCGGTTGAATTAAGACGGTTGTTCCAAGAGGTGGAGCTTGTGTGTTTTAGCTCACACCTGAGCTTCACTTCAGTATTGTATTCTACTTTGAGGCAGTTTTGAAGAGAGACGAAAGAGGAACGTCATAAGTATCACACAGAATTTAGGTCAATGTTATGATCTGGACCCCGTCCTGTGATTAGAGGGGGGGGAGTCCGCTATTCACACTGTCAGTATCGACTCACCTCGTATACGTTGATCTGGTTCAGGCCTCGACATAGGTCTTTATATCTGGTGGTGAATTCACCGATGAAATCGTGGCTGGAGAAAAGGGACAAAACCTGAATGATACAACGTTGATTCAGATGCAGAGGGAACCACTCTGAGAGGAAGAAGAACGAGTGACGCACAGCGGGAATTATAACGTTGATTGTTAATGAAAAAGAACTTAAGAAGACAATAATGTGATGAAAATGCATCTCGTGGGGGAGTTAAAATAGAAGTGGGCAAGATATGTGGAGAAGTGTTTAAACTACATGATTTATCATTGTACTGTAACTGCTGTCTGTGTCCATCCATTACCTCCCGTCTCTGTCCCAGTCATACACCTCCACTTTAATTGTCCTGTGAAAGACATCCAAAGAGGAAAACCTGTTGAAAGCATTTATGCAGCATGGGAACCACTTTGAAACGATGTGCAGAGAAAGTTATATCAAGCTCAGTAATTGTTGCTTAATTAAATGAATAGAAAGAGCCTGCTTTGTGTTGGAAAACACATTTTATATACATCAGCTAATAACAAATAATTTAAGTTAGACTAAGACCAATAGCAACTCAACGCATGATATTTGTCAATCTTGCATTAAAAAACCTTTTCAGAGCAGAGTACTGAACCGAAATCAAGGGTTTAATCATTGTTGTTGTAGTTAGTTCGTGTTTCTCACAGAAGAAAGCATTTGAGTTGCAGTAAATCATTTCCCTGCACGCGCCAAAGATAGAAAACTAACCTTTTGGGAGGGAGAATATTTTGCAAGTTCCTGAAATAGGTTGCAAGGAAAGAATCCAAATAAGTGAGGCTGAGATAATTCACATCAGAGAGAAGAAATTGCTTCCTCTTTTATTCTATATCTGATGGAAAGATCAGTGGCTCCCCCACAAGCAACTGTCAATCATGTTTGTGCGAGTCCAGGAGGAGGCACGCTGCTGGAGGGCTCTGCCTTGTTATCCTGACGTAAACTTATTCCATCTGCACTCAATGTGTTCCCCTCCTATAGCAAACGTATACAATCCATTTAGTGCAGAGAGAGATTAGACATTAACATTTTAACCCGATTCTGAGACAAAACCAGTCGTTTTCCCACTTTAATTGAGTTATGTACAGAACTCAGAGTCTATGATTGAGGAATTGCCTCCGCATCGCTCGCAGCAGTCACTTTCAGACACGAACAGCGCTCTCCTGAGCCAAAATCCTGTGTTTGTTTGACCCGTCCCCCGAGCATCCTGCCCCCCCCGTTTCTGTTATGTCAAAAAGGCAAACTGCAGCTGTTTCACAGGAAATGTCAGGGAGACCCCTAATTCGCTCAAGATATACCTCAAAGGGAATCAGGCTTCTTTCATGCTTCCATTCCATCTGTCTGACCCAATTAGTGTCTCCTGGTAGGTGCGGGGAGGCAGGATCGAAAGGGGAAGAACCTCACTCGACACCCAGCCGGATGGAGGGGGCGAGGTTTGACATGGTCTCTGACAACTTCTACACACTCTAATGGCTGTCCGCGTCTGCACACTCTAATGCTTATGCTCGCTCAGAAAAGCAGGGGCCGCGCTGCTGTTTTAGCCACGAGTCATCCATAGAACAACGACGAGTACAGAGACTTTTAACTCTCTCTCTCTCTCTCTCTGTCTCCTATATTGTATTTTCCTGCCAAAACTCCAGCTCCCCGGGTATCCAATGGGGCCTTTTGCTCTGAAGAGATGCAGATAAGATAGGAAACGCCACTAGAGCAGCAAATCAAAAACTTGACGGCGGAAATATTTTTCTCTTTGTGTGGCAGATACAATAAAGCAGATAAAACATTGGTATAAAATGAATAGTCTAAATTTGACACGCAAAAAACATTCTCAACAGAGCTGCACAGCATTCTGAGACGCTCCACGGCTTTGATTTCCACCGGAAAGTCACACAGTCCCGCATGTGTTAAGCTTGCAGAACCCTTTGTTGCACATCCTCGTCTCACCTGTCGTAGTCTCCGTTGCAGAGCCCTCTAACCGGGATGGAGAAGGGCTGCCACACAGGGTTCAGCGTGTTCTTCACCACTTCAGTCTTGTGGCAGATGGTGAACCTGGAGACGCAGATCGACAGGGGTTTAAAATCCTCAAAGAAGAATCTCTATGATAACAAAAACAGAGATACAATCTTCCCGCTACGCTTTGCTCCGTGAGCGTGCCGGCGTGAATATATCTCGATGCCGCTGAGCTCAAGGAATTTTAATTGTTTGGTTCACCTCCTCTTTGATCCCACCTGTCTTTGATAGGCTGAAATGGAATAGCCACTGAGATGCAGCGGCTGGAGACCAACTCACGTGCCATCCTCGTTGCTTCTGTAGAAGACCATGAAGGGGTCCGACTTTCCGAAGAAGTCCTTTTTATCTAGTTTGTTGGCAGAGAATTGCATGGTGGCATAATCCTACAGACAAAGGAAAATAACAGAAAGTCAGTGAAATGAAAAGAAAAAAACGTAAATTAAATTGCAAATCCATGCTTTTGTTTACATATCCTGTGTGCCAAGATGTAAAAGCACTGAAGCACTAAACAAAAGCAAATTGCTTACTGAATTGTGTCCTGAGCAGAGTGAAACCAGCCAATGGGTGCTAATTTCCAAAACAGTTATATTCTGCAAATGCATTCATTCATTATCATTATTTATAACGCTGGTCCTGCAGAACAACAGTGAACGGGGTAAATGGTCTCAAATTGAATTTGTTGTGCAGCATTTAATCATAGAACCAGTATGAGAGACAATACAGAGGCTGGATGGATTTTAAAAATATGTGTGTGTGTGTGTATGTGTGTGTGTGGAGGGTGGTGGGCTAAAATTGTGCTGGAATAATTACTCTGATCCCAATTAATGTTCCTAAGCAATGCTGTGTTAATGTCAGGACAAAAATAAAGTAAAAAGCTGAATGAAACAGGCAGTGGCGACTGAATAAAGCAATTCTACACTTTGTAGTTGGAGAATATATTTTCCTCTTGGTATCCCTGATGCGCACACAGTCCTCCAGAGTGCTGAAAGTCAAGCTCATCAGCAGAGTGGATTTTCTCAAGAACATTTAATCCAGTATGTTCCCATTGTGGCTTGTTTGGTGGATTTGAAGTTTGCTTATGTCATCCAAACCCTTAAAAATAGAGGCATCCCATAACTTTTCCTCTTCACTCTAATATGGCCTTTGCGATCACACGTTCAGGGCAATAAGAACACATACCCACTTTAGTCCCTTACAGTGTTCTCTCATTAAGTGTGAAAAAAAATATATATTATTTTCAGCGAGTGAGGTTCAAGAGCAGCAGGGGAATACTGAGTGCAGTCGGTATCCTGCTTTGCAGTGTTAGAGCAACGCATGCTGTCACTCAGAGTCGGACTAGCAGGGAAAGTCCAAAGGATCAGTTTGAGATGTGCACAAAAAAATGAAGATGGAATGAAAAAGTGGAAGTGATGAACTAAATAGTACTTCCTTAAGCAAATACATCATACAATCCAAACAGTTACTGGTAATTGGGCTTATTGGTGAGTTTAGGAACGGATGGTTCATCTGAGCACAACCGAATAAATACTGAACTATGAATAAACTTGTGAGAAAGACACAGAACTACATCTAAATATGAACTAGCCAAGAGGAAGCCTTTGAACCACGCAGAGGCTACTGCCTTCTCTAATGACACCTGGCAAACCCACCACGGAGGTGAGATCCAGACAGGTTAACCATGCCTGCAGAACTTCCCCAGTTGATTCCCACTGTGCTGGTTTTAGTTTCTCCAAACAAGAGTGGAAATGTTTCCCTCAGGCACGGCAGCAGCTCAGCTGCCGCTATTTATTGCTCACACGTGAATTATAGAATAAACACTATCCAGATGGATTGTTGCGATTCCAAGCTGCTGTATTGCACAGGTGTGGGACTTGTTCTCACAGCCGGGTCTTTAGTTTATTCAATTACAGTAAGTGTGTTCTTTCAGTTCTCTGTTATTTACTCAAACATGAGGTTGTTCCATTCAAGGTCAGATTCTGTGTAAACATGGGGTGACATGTCAACTCTGGTTGTATTTATTGGAGTCTGGTACAAAGGAAATGGTAATTCTTACCAGTTATCACAATTTTTGTTACAAAACAAGTGAAGTGGGGCTTTGCAGTGATTATGCTAACTTCTGTCATTGCGGATCCACCTGGTGACTCACACCAGCCCCTCAATGACTGTGCTCGCTCCAATCCAGCAAGAAGCAAACGAGTGATGTAGATGGCAGTTTTATTAGAAGCATGGCTTATCTGTCTTGCTCTAATCGGGTGGGGAGGGCTGTGTATTTATCAGGAAGTATTTATAAATCTTCTTCAAAGTCAAGCACAATAGCTGTGAAACTAGATTGTAGCGTTGTACTCGACATGTATGACTGGAAGTTACAAGCCTTTAAACCAGTGGATGACTACAAGCATCAGGATATCATCAACCATCCACACAGTAGTTGCTGCTCAAAGGCCTGTTTAGAGCCTCCGATGGAGCCCAGTTGTTCTGGCTAATAAGTCTTGATACTCTCCCCGGCAGCAGAATATTGATATCAATTTTTTCATTTAGCAGTGCAGAGAGAAAGCCAGTAGTATATATTATCGGACACCGTTTATTACCACAACACACATCGAAGGAAACGTCTGCTTGAGCGAGGGGAATATAAGCAAGCTCATTAAATACGCATTCAAACTCAAAGCCCGTTCACTAAGTATACAATTTCCATTTGAAAAAACATGAAGAAAGACACGGCGTATTCTGCTAGTTTAATGGGGGCTGTTATGGCACAATACATCCAGCTGACGTAAAGGTCATTACACCAGCCGCTCCGCTCAGTATATGCATTAGGGGACACAATACGACATTTACCAACAGAGTGTCCCAAACTATTTCAATACGTTCGATTGCCCTTTATTGTGCCATATTAAGAGTCCCAATTCAAATTAGTTTAGTGAACATTGCAAAAAATTTATTATGAAACCCACGTTGTGAGCAAATGACAAAATGTAGGGGTTAAAATAATCAAAACTTACTCTGCAGTTTCCCAGCTCCTCAGCAGACAAGATGATGGTCCCGCATTTCTTCCCAGGAATGCCGCTGTGAAAACCAATAGAACTCATTCACTTTTACAAACAAGATCCACTCAAACATCCCCGTCCCTGCCTTGTTTGGAGATCAAAGGCCCCGTGAGGATTTCTGCAATTCCAAGGTAGTAAAGTGCCGACACCCCCTATGATCTCTGTTGTATGATCTCTGCGTGTGATGGCGGGGGAGATTGAGGAATAATGGATAGTAGAGGGATTGCAAAGCTATTTTGGCTCCAGCATTAACCTTTTTTTGATAAATTCAGTTATCTTCTGAAAGATAGTAAATCAGGGATTATATTTGCCCCAGAGAGTATACCAGAAACCTAAATATAAATAATTATTAGAAAAGCTTATCACCATTAAGCTATTTATACAGTCATAACTTTCAATTGATGTAATGACTAAACAGGTGTATTTTTACATACATTTGCTGCTTAAATTATATAAAATATTATTTTGTTTCCCCTTTGTAATCAAACAGCATTGAACATGAGTCCTCTCATCCGTCTTTGCCAGCATCAGACTGAGAGTTTAAAGCTCCGCAGCCTGCAGTTATTTACCACTTATTCCGCTCCAGCAGATGATGGAGATGTATCGTAGCAATAGAGTGGTCCCTGTGTGTCTGCATTTCAATGCTTCCCCTCTTCAGTAGCTCAACAGCCCAATGTGGCTAACAAAATACAGACTTAGTAGCACCACAGTTTGTACAAAGTTTTTTGATTTTCAACTCTCTGCATCCAGTGAAGGAAGAGCCCATTCCCCTCAATACAGAGCCAGACGGCATATCAACTTTCCCATCACACCAAATCACTCCAGCTGCTGACATTCCTGTCATCTTTCCGGAAAAGAAGGAACTTACAAGGGAGTCCTGCTGCGGCTGTAGCTGGAGAGCAATCATTAGAAGGTCAGACCTGCTGCAAATCCTCATTAAGCTATGACAGTTAATCTGACTGCCAGTTATACTGGATTCCACCCCGCTAAATGCGAGGCAAAATACGACTAGAGCAGCAGAAGCCTGCAGTAGCTCAAACCTGCGATGGTTGGACAAACAGTAAAGCGTATACCAGGAGATGTACAGCATCATTTGAAAGCTTAATTTTGCACACTTACATGTATTGGCCAAAGCCCTTAATACAGTACACACATTTTAATACTCCATAAACGCAACATTAGCCCTTCCAGTATCCACTTGGATCAACATTAATATAAATCTACTGACCAAAGGCATCGGATTGGAAATTCTGTTCACCAGCCGGAGTGTGTGCAAGAAAACTTCGATAGTGTCGCCCTTTAATGAGGAAAATTTGTAAAACAAACCCATCACCCTTTAAGAGGGCAGGGAGGCGTCATCCCAAAGCTCCGAGACTACTAATTTCAAGGTAAATAAAATACCCTTGAATCGAATTCAGCTTCGAGTCGCTACCGTGTAATTCATGATGCTACAAAGGGTCAATAAACCCTACACAGTCAGGTTAAGTTTATCACTCTCGGGTCACTATAATGACTTATACTCTTGATTGAAATGAGATCTAGTAATTTTGTAAAATACCAGCTCCGGACGCACCACCCCGATCTAATCTCTGCTGCTGAGACGAGAGCAGGTAAAGGGCAATGCTCGTTTTAAATTAGGCGTTCGTGAGGGCTGCATTTCCTCTGACAGTGCCTATTATCCCTGAAGAGAAGCACTGAATGGATAAATATAATTCCTGTGGCATAAGAGTTTGTTGTTATTGCAGAAACTGATCGTTTTCCTGCCATTTGTACCAGCTTCTGCAATGAAATGTGACTTCTGATGATAGGAAGTGTCCTGTATCATGAGCACTCATTCGCTCATGTGCTCATTCACGGATGGTTCCGCGGTGGGAAAGCGTGTTGATGATGAAATTGTGTGAAATTTGCAGCGGCTGCTGCTTCCCTCCTTACTCCTTACTGGCCGTACTGTGCATGTGAACAAGCCCATCGGTCCGACTGCTGTGAGGAACCGACAGTAGTTAAATCAGTTGTAAATGTTTCTTTTGTCTCCACTGATTCTGCGCTGCTCAAACATTTAACTATTCAAATTACAACAAACATCTGAATTCAGAGTGTGAAGAGCTGACCGTTTTTTTAATAAGGTGTTCTCGTTCGCAGAAGCTTTTTATCGTCCATGGCGCCGGTGCTTCCAGTGAATGATTAATGGAATAAAAAGGCCATAAGGCTTCTGGGGACTGCAGGTGAGCAGTGACTGCACTAACCGCATTCTAATGTGCCATTATACCGAACACCATCCACAGCTCTCATTAACTAACACAGTCACTTAAAGGCTCCCATTGGGACTCAACAGACATCTTGCCATATGTTCATCCAAACGCCACCCGGCGACGTGCACGTGCGTTGCCTGAATATCTCGTTGGGTCTAATATTTATACAGTAGTCAAATTAGCATACTGTTAGCGAGGCCGGATGCGTCCTCTGCTGCCCCGTCTATTCAACAGAAACCCAGAGGATCAGACAAAGCCTGAGAAAGAACAAGTAGAGACAGAATTGAAACACTGCCATGTACCAGAGTTGCCTCCTTTGCACAGAGAGAAAGCTCCCCGGGAAACAAGGAGCTGTTTTGCCAGATCCCCTGAATGGGAAGAGATCAAGCAGCATATTTCATCATCACTACAATTATTTGCCTAAAGTGTCTGATATTGGCTCTTTTCCTCTGCTAAAACATATTTGAATCAAGTATTCTATCAAGGATCACTGCACATGACATATTAGAATATGGATATCCTGCTTTAATTTATGCCCTCTATAATTTCCCATCTAGATACAGTTGCTGTCATGATTTGGGGGATTCACAATTTCTGTATTCCCCATTACCTATCGGTGCGGAGGTGGGCTGGGTGGAGGTTGGTGAGATTAAAGTCTGAAGAGAGACAAGGAAGCAATTGTTGATGCAGTTCACGTTAGGTCATTAGGATGAGGAATGGGCTTGGTATTTAACTAACGCAGCGACGTGTCGTACATATGGGAGTGGGGGGCGGTTATCTGCCCAACAAAATGAGTGAGAGCCCAAGAAGAAGAAAATGATTTCTTCACACTGCCGCTGTTGCAGGGGGGGATCTCTTCTACATATTTTCCTTCTAGACAAAATGACTGCAGTGTCATTATGCTAAGAAGATTGATACTTTGCAATTTCCCCCCGACGGGCCAGCAAATAAAAAAATATTATTTTGGTAAGTGTCAAAAGACAAGAAACAGGATAATTCGTCTGCATGAAAAATGATTTCAGCGTGATTGCCTTGATTACAGAATCAGGGTGAATCTTTGTGCTTGATAAGGGTAACTGAACGAATCCAACTGGTTTGAGACCAAAAGAGGTGGAAGGAAGACAGATAATATGTGACTCTGTGCCACCGTAAACGTTTGGTGCAGTTGGCAGATCATAGTTGAATAGAATTAGACAAGGTTGCCAAAAGTCTACATGGGTTCAAATGGGATTATTCCCCTAATCCCCCCCCTTTGATCTCAATACACCGATAAGTATCCATAATCCCTCACCTCACCGGGATTAATAAAGAGGATGAGAAGTGCACCGGCTAATTTAAAAGGACAACTGTAGTTCTAAGAGAGGAACAGAATAATTGCCTCCTACTGCTGCAGGAGGAGCTGGTGTTTGTGTTCAGGTAGCCACGGGCAACCTGTGCTAAACTATATGCACCTTTGTTAGAATGAGTACCAAGCAGATAAAAAGGGCCAAAACGTGTCGGAAGGACGTACCGAACAGCTACGAGTAAAGAATGTGTCTGCTTTTTTTAAACAGTGGAAACAAGGTATAAGGCACGTAACCACATTGTCAACATGCCATCTCTTTTTTTTTTTTTGTTGTCGTCGTGTAACCGATCGTCTACTCCAGGAATCCCACGGGTGCATTGTGAGCACCATCACAACCTCAATCAATCAAAATCATCTCGTTATTTGAGGTAATTAGTGTTTCATATTTCATATCAACTCACAGATAATTCTTGACTCCCACATCCGGCCGCGTCTTTTCTCACCTCCTCTCCCGGAGCTCCGTACGTAAGTATTGGAATCCTTGTTCTCCTCCGTGCCGCTGAGTGCTGACTTTATATTGCAATCTGCTCGGCGACAGATCGCTTTCGGCTGTTTAATAGATTACTAACGAGGGGGTGTTAAACTAAGGCAGCCGAGCGCTCGTTCAGAGGCTCTTCGGGTACCTTTTCCGTCAGACGGGACAGAGATTAAAACTGCTGGAAATCAGGTGGGCTCATCAGAAGGAAAAAACTCCTCTGCTCTTAAACTTGAGGCCTCCATCATGAGTCTGAAGAAAAAGGTGATCCACACCGCTATAAAAGGACCTGTCTCTTTTCATTGAAAACAAAAGGTTGCTTAGAATTTTTGTGACGCCACAGTCCTCCAAGTCAGAAACAGAGCAGTGCAGCTTGTTGTGCTGAGAAGTGAGTCATTCGCTTTGAGTGAAAGCAGAATGTTATAATGTACATGATTGTTTTGCCGGGCAAAAAGGGTTCTTTTCTGAGAACGAGCACGGCTGGGTTTTTCCTCAATAAGCAGAATCACACATTAGTGAGGAGGGACGGATACTTGTTAGTTTTCACATTTGGAGGCCAAATTGGCATTTAGCGAAGCAGCAAAAAGCTCTAATTGTGTGTAATGTCCCAAGGCAGAAGATGCTGAACGCTGTAAAACATCTAAAACACTTCACCTCCCAGTGAAACAAGAAATCATTAGGCTAAATACGCAAAGAAAAATATCCATGCAGTATGAAGAGTACATAATTCAGGAATTTTAGTTGCACCAAAAAATGAACTCACTCCCACTCATTATTTAAATCTGCAGTTATTTTTTTTACCGCCGTGTAGCCTCAAATAAGTCACACAACATTAACTTAACTTTAAAAAGGACTGAGTCTCGGAAGTCAGTCTCTGAAAGCCATCGCTGCTACTTGACACAGAAATTGGGAAATAAGTGACAATGACATTTAAAAATGTATTTGACCCTTTTATGTTAAATGTATTGAATTGTATTGTATTGTATTAATCAAATCAGATTGAGCAAATGTTACCTTAATACATACCATGAGACCTAAGCTCGTTATAGTACAGTTTAATTAAACAAAGTGCATCGAGGGGAAAGTTTGAGGAAATTTGTTTTTAGGTTTACTTACACACCAAACTACCTGTTTCAGGAAAAAATAGAGGTTTAGTTTAAATAAGTAGCCAACGATTGTAATAATAACTGGTGTCATAGAAGTGCAATAAGTAAGTTAGTTTCAAAGCTACAATAAAATGTGTCAACAATGAATTGGTTTCAAAAAGGACACCTGCAGCGGACTCCACATTTTCAAATTAGATATTCCTTCTGTCTACAGCAAGAACCTTCATTTGACTAATTGCAACTATTACACTATTGTCATTGTACATTAGGTGAAAGGCGAAGCAACTGCTCGGCTGATGGTCATTTATAACTTTCACAGTTTTCAGAGGGAAATGTTTTCTCACAATTTTCTGATGATAATATTCTTACATTTTGTTACATAAATTCTTCCTGTAATGCCCGTCCTACAAATATTACTCATTGATGGAAATAAAATACACGGATCCCTGTCAACAAATACGCAACATTTAATGTTCCACAGATATGGTATTTATTATTATCAAATCAAGCTTCTGAGGTTTAGATCAAATATTGCTGCCAAATAATCTGCCACATCTAATCAAATTATGTCTCCATCAAAAATGTCAGTTTAACTGCACTTTTATCTTGTCTTATTTTGGTCATTTATTATTTTAGTTCCACTTCTGCGCCAAGCTAAATCTAGATCCTGCTTTGCCTTTGATGGTTTGCATTGAAAGCCCCGATGAGTTGCAAGCTCTGAGGAGCTATAAAGATTTCTCAGTTTACGTTTTAAGGCTTAAAGAAAACACAGTAACCGTCACGCTGATAGTAAAACACGGCACAAAATCAATATTGATTGAAAATGCCGCGGTAGGACCAGGCAACCATAGAGCACACATTTCACAAACTGAGTCATTGAAGTTGCTTTAGGTTCATATTCTCTGCAAACTGTATAAAACAACAAAAAGACTTGTTGTAGTTTCTTACATCTTTCCTCATAACTGTAATGGAAACAGAATTGCTGACCTCTTACGTTAACTAATTAAGAGTCACATAAAGTGCACTAGTGTCACAGAATTTCCTATTCAGTCGCCACTATGAAAACACTCAAAAACATCATTGATTATTTCAAAGATGGTTTGTAGTTCAGATGAGCCTCAGATTTGAAGCCTCGGATCAATCAGTATATTGAATTCAGCATGAACCTCTTTGTGGGTTATTTCTGCTATATTTCTAGAACCATCTCCTCCTTTGGCTCCCACGGGTGCAGTCGGCACACCCACGACACTCACGGCAGATTTGCATATGGCTCATTTTCCTGCCTCAGGCTTACGGCAGCAGGGCACAGTTACAGTAAGCTAATGGGTTTGACGTGCTAATGTTGTGCTGTATTTTATGAGCTCTAGTGTGTTGTATATTTTGTCATATCAACAGAAAAGGTTAAGGCCATTTGTATAATGCACATTGGCTATTTAACCAGTGTGTGATTGCCTCGTAGAGGTTATACACCTAATCACAAACATGAGAGCAGCTTACGCCGTGTAAAGGTTCAGTCAATCATTAAGCTTTGCATTTCCTCAGCTAGCAATTAGATACATGCTTCTCATTAAAAACAAATTATAAACAGAAATGATCTGTAAGACTGTCAGTTCAGCTGTTTGTAGCTCAACTTTCCTTCCTCTGGCAGACATCTCTGTCTTAATAAAGACAGAGATACATCTCATCTGTCCTGCTATTTTCCTGAGAGACAAATCAGTCTGGCACGACATTACATCTGCTTCCATCTGCACAGCACATACAAATTCAAAACTGATTGAGGTGGATTATTCCACCGGGTTTCTGCAAACATGAAAGGGAAAGTGAGTTTGTGTGTGTGTGTGTGTGTGTGTGTGTGTGTGTGTGTGTGTGTGTGTGTGTGTGTGTGTGTGTGTGTGTATTCATCACAATGTAGGTACAAGGAATCGTCCAACAGGAGTACTTGTTTGTGCGAGCTCACCCCAATATTCACCCTGACCCTTTCCATGTTCAAAATCATAGTGAAGGTGTCCACAGAACAGTCTTTGCCAATAGCATGTTGACACTCGCAGACAGGCACACACAATCGTAACGGTATTTTGAAGGAGAAATGTTTGAAGCTGATTTTGATTCTGATGTTTGAAGGTATAAAAAAAAAAGAGACAGGAAGGTTAGAACCATGATTGGGTTCCCTCTCATGTCAGAGTTTGTCAGGAATGTGCCCAACATTAGAAGATAAGTAAGTACAATGGCCTCTAAAGTAATACACATCTGCATGTTGGAGAAGTGAGTCAAATGAAGGCAGATTGAGAGAGAGGAGGTTCGGGGGAAGAAAAAATGAAACCAAAAACACCAATGAGGAGAAAGGGGGTCAGGTTACAAAAATACAATCTGGTTGCTGGAAGGAGGGAGGATGAATGGAGGCGAAGTGTGGTAAATGGGGAAGGGGCTGCCGATGTGCCTCTTAAGCAGGTCATTGGATGCATCGTGCCTTGGGAAGGCTTGTTTAAGCACGGCTAACAGATTTCCTCAGTCCCTGCGGGAGCCGTTCCTCAACTCTGGTCCGGAGAGCCAATG
Organism: Gasterosteus aculeatus; assembly: GCF_964276395.1. Taxonomy (NCBI): domain Eukaryota; kingdom Metazoa; phylum Chordata; class Actinopteri; order Perciformes; family Gasterosteidae; genus Gasterosteus; species Gasterosteus aculeatus. Next base: position 11,612,144 of record NC_135689.1, on the reverse strand, counting down.
TCACTTTGGGACGCATGACGAGTGAAATGGAGCACATTAGCATTAAACGACTTCTAAGCTATCATCTATCACAGGAGGCGAGGAAAAAACGCCGCTCCCCCAGGATCCCGATTGGCTATTCAAACAGGACGGGGAGGAAGTACAATTCTTCCTTTAACTGAATGTTATCAGGAACGGAACAGAACATTTAAAGAAACGGATACTTTCCCTTTATTTCATGATTGCTACTTGAAACTGCTGACAGCAGCACGTCTGACTGTTTCATGAGGGCTCATTTATGCAGTTTTTTTTCAAACCGCCTTCTGTAACAGCACCCATATCATCTTCATCACCCTCTGCTGCAGGAGAGTGTCAGTGGTGATCAAGGTGACCTGCTGGAGCTGCAGAATCAATACTTGTGTCCACCGTGTCTGCCGGGGGGCTTCTGAGCATTCTGTGTGATGTGAGAAGCCCTGTTTACAGCACGCTGCTTAACACTGTCTCTTGATCCTTCTCATCCTCTTATTCAGCACTGAAGGGCAAGAGAGAGCTCTGTAATCCACAGCCACCAGTCCCTGGCAGGGTTCATGGTCGACACCAAAGCCCTGTAATTCACAACAGCCCCCCGCCCCCGGGGGCCAGAATCGCCTCCTACAGTACTTTACAGAGCGGCAGAGCGCTTCACAGTCTGACAAAAATACTCTCCGTGTCTCCCGCCAACCGACACATAGAAAGAGCCTGTTGGAGCCGATGGCTTCAGGGCTTCATATTTCCCAATTTACGTTGGAGGACTTGTCAGGGCCATGTGTCTCACGCTGACTGCAATCCGTTCTCCTGTGCAACGCCGCCTTCCTAAAGACAGTAATTGCATCGAGGAAGCCCCCGGTCCTGTTCAATTACCCGCCCTCATGCGAGCTCACGGGTCTAATCTTGCAGTGTAATGTAGGATACAGATGGCTGTAGAAGACATACTCATCACCGCCTCATCTTTGCCGCAACGCTTGAAATTCCAGGATGAAAACCGTGTTGCTTTTCAAATAGTTGTCTAGTGGCATTGCGTTTTCAATAGTAATATTGTTGAATTTGTCTCCCTGAGAGAATAAGTAAAGGAAAAATCTCTAGCCGGCTCTGAGGTGCCGTTTTCTCAAACCGCAGTGGACGGTAAAATGACTGATCACTCACCCTAGAGGTTTCTCCAGGCGACTGGCGGGCGATCCCACAATCTCTCCCAGTGTGCAGTAGACCTGTCCCAGGAAGTCCTGCCGTGGGAGGAGCATAAAGTGGGAAGGAGAGAGAAGTAGGATGGGGCGTTCAGGTGATCACCGGGGGTAACAAGGAGAGTCGGTGAGGACATTGACATTACATAACGTTATAAGAATTGTACGGTTATGAATTAAGACATCTGAGGCAGACACGTACGTTGAAGTCGGTTGGCTTCCGGGGTGAAGAACAAGGAGGAGCATGAGAGAAAGACCAGGCAGGAGCGGTGACACAACAGAGCATATCATGGAACATAAGGGACAGGACTCAAATACCAGACTGTCATCAACCAAGTGCCAGAAAGAAGAGCGAAAGTGGAATGTGAAAGAGCTGAATAGCAGAGGGTAAAGAGAGAGTCTCAGAGGAAGAGAAAAAGAACAAAACAACGAAGGCCGAACAAGTTTCATTCAAAGAACCGTTTGATTCCAGACCATGCAGCACAAAAAACACAACAATGAAAGCATCACAGTGAGAGAGCAAATTACTGCTGAACATTTTGCTTCCATGCAAACCGAGTGCGGCAATTATATTCTTTATGTGCCAATGTAGAATGAGTAAGAGCTCATTTATCTTTAAGCTTTGACCATAAATGACGACACTAACTACAATGACGTGCTGTCCTTTTTTAGAAAAATACATATCAATGTACATTGTCTTGAAATGTACCTTTATATATGATATTTGTATAAATTGCAAACAAGAATCTGGCAAAAGGAAATGTGTAAAAAAAAAGTAATGAAAGTATACAGAACTCAAATTGTTTTAGCCCTGGAGGAATCAATTACTTAATTTACAAAATGAGATGGATGTACGATAGACAATATTTTAGTCGATGAAGCATAACATATTCTGTCTTAAAATATATATATATATATATATATATATATATATATATATATATATATATATATGCAAACTTTTGTTTGCTTAAAACCGTAATATTATGGGCAACAACAGTTCATTCTAACGTCTAACATATAAAGCAGTCAACTTCTGAACCTCAAACAAATATTTGATATACTTACATGCTTTGCTAGATCTGGACTTTTAGAATCAATATCATACCTGAAATCACAAAAAGACCACAAATCACAGGGGTAAATATGTGGGTGAAACATCATCAGACTGACACACCAGTAAACAGCTTCAATAAAAACAGTATTAGCTGCAGAGGGGACATTTTCTGCTTATCAATCACACACCTGAGTCATTGAGGGAGCAAAGGGGAAAGGCATAAGCAATAATGTTGCAGTTAATTAAGGAAGTCATTATATAGTTCATAAATATAATTTCCATACCATGCCTCGGGGATCACATTGAAACAATCTACCAATGCGGATAAAGTTTCCAGCGTTTGCCAGTCAAACTTGGTGTAAAAGTAATTAAACCTCACCAGGCCCCGGCTCCCACTTCTGTGATAAAAGAATGATGTAGATGAGCAACACTAATTAAGAGGGGATGCACTCCTCCGCTTCCTCTTCCTGAGTCACATCATGATAGCACGCCAAATTCATTCATTATGTTTCTAAAAATCCACTGAGACCTGCAGCTCTGTCCTGGATACATCACTGAGGTCCACCAGGGACTCCATGCTTGAAGCTAAGAAAAATCATAGTTGTTCTACTTCAGGAGGGAGGTGGGGGAGGGAGGAAAGGGGGAGGAAAGGGGGAGTCCTGACTCCTTTCTGGGAGATCTCAAATTGTAAATCCACCTTCCTGACACTCTTGACTGCAGGGAAGGGACCTTTGTGAGTTGTGTGGGACTTTTTGGGTCTCAGACATTTTCTTTGCTTAGCAGCAGGGAGATTAAGAATAAAACTTTATATAAAATATTTATCACCCTTAAACCAATCTCCCTTCAACAAATGACGACTGAGACACTGCACCGATGAATAATTTCTAAGGAGAGCCAAGCGGGTGCCAAGGGAGGGGAGGCAGGAAGGATGGAGAGGGAATGAAGAGATAGATGGGGAGAGATGCACAATGAATGAGGGAGACAATGTAAAGCTCGTGGTGAAAACAAGAGAAATAATTGGGAGGACTGGGTTGGAGGAAGACGGAGCATCTGGAACACACAGCCCTCGATGTGAGTCCCCAGAGGACCAGATCAAACAGAATAACTCACACGTCGAAGCGCAGGTTCTGCTTCTCCTCAAAGAAGTAGTCCAGGATGTACTTCCTGACAAAGTCCGGATTCAGCGTGTTGTCTATCACCTCTGTTCTCCCAAACTAGAGCAGTACCAGAAAAAAAGAAACAGGAAAAAGACAGAAGAGGAGGAAGTGAGCCCAGAGCTTTGACTGAACACATCAGGCATTCACTCAGAAATGGGACGCCCCACCCCCCCCCCCCCCCCCCCCACCAGTATCTTCCCCCACAACCCAGTGAGTTTCCAGGCTCATAAACTCAGATTTGATGAACAGAACTCAGTGATCACCCAGCGTCAGCTCTGCTCCTCCACCTCTTCTCGTTGCGCTGGGGTTAAGCACGCCTTAGAAGGTGCCACTACACCTATTTAATTAATATCACATTCACGCCATCGTCGCTTTACAGCCACTTCAAAAAGGCTGACGAGACAAAGGCAGAGAAAATTTAAAAACTTTGACATTTTGCCTTTTACACAGTGAAACTGTGACAAATGACAGAAAGACCAAAAATGTTCTGTTCCCTGGTTGTAAAAAGAATCTTCCCACACTGACACAAAAAATAAGATGTGTAAGCTTTACAGAGCCATTCTGATGAGGTGCAGCTAAACAAATCAACAGAGATTCAAAGCGGGGCCCCTCCTGCACAAGCTCGTTAATTGTATCCAAAATGAATAATTCAAAGTCAGAGAACTGACGTTGAGCTGCATGAATAAAAGAAAGTGCAACCATAATCCAACACAGTGAACTAATAACAGCGGTGTTAGAGCTTAATGAGTAGATGAAACAGCAGGATTACAGGCGAACACCTTTGTGATTACATCCAGTGGGGGTAAAACTCAACATGGGAAATAAAGTGGGGAGCTGCAACAGTAAAGCTGTAGCAGCAGCTCTCCTCTCGCTCAGCCGCCACGTAGAGAGTGAGAGAGTGAGAGAGTGAGAGGTCCCATTCAGCAGATGCAAGAGGAGGTGAACTCTCCACCGGGCAATCAGTTATTTTAATGACAAGTTGAATGCGGCAGTAGGGAGCCAACAACGTATTAAATTTGGTCCCAATTAACTGTCAACATTACCAAAAAAAATAAGACAGGGACACAGGGATCTCCGGGCGCTGGCAGTGTGCACTTCTTCTGCCTGAGAAAAACCCGTCTGGAGTAAATTGTGTGCGTCAGGAAGTTACTCTTAATTAGATTAATGTCTCAGCGCTTGACTAGAAGTGGAACTACAAGGCTTCGCTTGAATTTAAGGAGGTTTAGTTACATCAGCTAAGTAAAAGCGATAGATAGAGAAATAATTACTAGTGTAATTACAGATGTGGTAGTTAGGAGGAGAATATTAAGACTTTACACTCATTTGGTAACAGAATGATGGGCTGCAGCTAGTTTTATTCATTCAACCACGGATTCAATTCATCATTCAATGAAGATCACAAGTACTTTACATAGAACAACAGACAACGCAAGCACATCAACAACAAAACAGCAAAAGAGAAAAGCAGAAATACAAACTGTCACCTCACTTGACTTTGAAAGTACTCTGTGCACATGGAGGAGATGTTAACTTTGTGACAGGTCTGCAGCTGTTATTGACGGCGTGTCTGAGATGTTCCGAGGATCAAGACCAGAAATTCTTTTGGGTTTGAAAAGAATTTTAAAATACAGCCGCCAGCCTCGACAAATGCGTGCTGGCGTTGTGAAAAAAGGCCTCTCATCTGTCAGCGTGCAAGCTGGCTGATGAAAGTCAAAGGGAGTCCAGGTTTCAAGTGGAGCGGACGGAGCAATCCTCCAGGAATCAAAACACCGTCCATCCATTAGTTCTGTTACTCTGCTCCTGATGGATAAATGTGAAAGGCGATGGCGGAGTTTGTCCCGCACAGAGGAGTTATGGGATTACAGACGGTTGACGGCACCGTGAAAGGTGCTCCGACCAGCCAGATCTACTCCTGGGAGAACAAAACCGCATTAGATGACACAAGGGGCAAGAGCGGCGCTTAGCTTTATCAATGCTGAACAGCTTGCCTCTTGACAGTCGGCCGTCCCCTCCACTGAAGACACAGCCCGCCTGCACGGGGCGTCTGCAAGCTCAAGGCGAGGCGGTGCAGCCAGCGGTGACAGAATTAAGATTCTCTTCCCGCCTCAAACTCTCTGTGCTCGATGCCTGTTTACATTGCGTGACGATCTGAAAAACTACTCTCTGGTTTGAAAACTAAAATAGTTACAAGTGTGCTGCTACCAGCACCGACGTTTGGTTTAGCGCGAGCGAGCTGATTCGAAAGACGAAAAACAAATCTTGTGATCCTAGTAAATTAATGCATAACTCCTCTAAATGTAAGGTTAAGGTATTATGTCAGGGAGGTGATTGTTTTGTCATGTGAGATTTGGTCTCTCATGTTGAAATTCATCAAATCCAGTCTGCTCTGAAGGCTGATTTAAACCGTCCTCCCTCTTTTTAAAAGCCAAACACAGATAATAACTGAAACCTTTGTGTCTTGGAACCGAGTGTTTCCCACTCTCACATCGGTGTGTCACACCACTGTGCACCAGCGTGACACCAAGGTCTCTGTGGAGTCATAAACACCAAGCACTCCGATTGAGTCAGGTTGTGGAAAAAGAAGCAAAATGTTAGGAGCTCTCAAAGTATGGGTCCTACTCTTTAGGCAGCGTCTATATATCAGGATTTATTGAGCTGTACACATTTCTGACTGTTGGCTTTCAGCTTTTCAAAGAACTGTTTCATGTTGTCAAAGAATAACTGGGTGCCATAGATGCAAAAACAAGAAAATAATCTGGAATAACTACTTTTCCTTGTTGTGGTTTTCTTGTCTGACATCCGTTTTATTACATGGGCAAATAATTCCAAAAGGAATCATCCGTTTTTCTGCAGTCTCTGCCCTCCTCTACCTAATCTGCCTCTCTGGTCTCATTAAAGCCAGAGCGGATTCTGAGTCAAATCTTTATTGATATGAACAGCTGCCTCCTTCATCAGCAAATCAGCCACAGCTAACAGAGTTCTGACCAGCGCACGGATATCAGCCGAGTCAATCAATTGAAGATGATTGGCAGTCCCAGCATTTGCCCTGAGGGAGGAGAGGTGAGGATGGCGAGCAAGGGGGTGTGAACAGAGAGCGAGCGGTCATGGAGAGGAGACGATTGAGCTGATTGAGTCGTCTCGGCGGAGGGCCGACTGTGATCTCTTACCTCCCTCCATTGCTTGGACTCGACGCCCTGCGTGTACAACACCACCACTGAGACGAGAGGAGACAGAACAAAAATGATCCATTGTTAACAGACAATCACAATCCAACATCCTGCTTCTTTAAATGGGGCTTTTGGCATTTGAGTTCGTTCCTTCTCTTCTCACATTCACCGTTAATTATTCTGCCAAGCCCTGACAGCATAATTAAGTCCCAAGGTTGATGATGCTGCATTGCGTGACATTCTGGGGTATAATTTCCACAAAGCCGTAAAGTAAGATTTAACGTTCCTGGAGGACAATTGAATAAAAATGCAATTCCTTAATGGTGGGATTCTCCTGATTCCTGTTTGATTTAGCAACTTAAAACATAGCTGGGGCTGGTGAACACGACGTGACCTGTCTTAAAAATCCGGGTTCATCTTTAGGCAAGTACAAAACGGGACTAGTGTGATATTTTCCCCGTGGCTTATTTACACGGGGCTTGAACCGCCTCCCTATTGAGATAAATGTCTCATCCATTCTCTCTCCCTCGGGAAGCATCAAAAGAAATGCCTTTGTAGCAGTTCCCCATGTGTCTCAACAAAAGATACCCATTCGTATTCAAAGGCTGACTTTTGTACCCTGCATGCATTAAGGTACTTTCAGGGAGGAAAGGTTGTCACATTACTGTGCAAATAATATGCAGTCATTGAGGAACACTTTGAAATAGCAGCGTAAACTGAATCAAAGTAAAGCTCAGCAAAAGTAAAAAAGTATAGCTTTGCAAAAGCACAGTAGGTGTCACTGCCCACTTTCTGAACAAGGAACACCCGTACAATTAGCATTGTAAAAAGATGAGAACTTACATGGATCGGATTTGGAGAAAGTGTCTCGGTCCAAAAGATTTCTGTGTGAGAGGGAAACAGTCACACGTTAAAATTGCGTAATGTAAGTAATGTTTGGAGCAACAGTGCAAAACCTTTTGGTGCAGCAGCTAAATGTGAAAGCTTTCAGCTTTTCTCTGTCTTGTAGAAAAGCTGAAAGACACAGATACATCTGTATTTGTACTGTTGGTCGGACAAAACGTATAATATGTGGTGAGCACTCATTTGGCTCATTTTGCTGACAAATAAAATTAATCAAGAACATAGTTTGCAGATTAATTGCCTACAAAAATAATTGTTAGTCGAAGCAAAAACATATTATAGGAGTCAAGAAATCTCTCTGGGACCCATGAGAAATTTATATTACATTACATTACAGGTCAGTTAGCAGACGCTTTTATCCAAAGCGACTTACATTACACTTTAAACCCATGGCTTTTTCACATTTTTGCCTGGGGAGCAATTAGGGGTTAGGTGTCTTGCTCAGGGACACTTCGACACTGCGCCATCATTCATTCATTAAAACGAATACTGGGCTATTTGGAAGTTCTCGTAATATACCCTGACAACAAAGAGGAAAGTGTAACACAATGAGCTCTATTGATGCTCAGTGGTACTGCAGAGTGGAGATGAGGAGTCTTTCTTTGGGCTTGCTGAAGCAACGAGCCACAACACATATGAAGACGTATTTAAGAACTGACAGCAACTTGGATCCGTACATCAGAATGCATGAGCAAAGTTGGCTTTTCATGCCAAAAGTCATCACTCACTCATCACGTTATGATTATCAGTCCGATCCGGCAGTCGAACACATCCAGACGAGTTCCATTCAGTTTCTCTCACTTTGAACCAGGATCAAAGAAAGCCTTTATGAATGAGAGGACACCTACAACAGCCACTCTCTAAATCCTATAAACTGCACAATAAAACACAGCCTTACTCGCTGTGGAACTACAGCGTTCCCTGACGCTGATCACCATCAACACCTTTTTCAAGCAGGAAAACACTGTGATTGGCTCACAGACAAGTCAAGATAAGAGAACCGCAATCAGACCGGATTTTGTGTGTGTTTCTCTGACTCAAGCCATTCCTGCATGAGGTCCAACCAAGCAGATATTAACTTTTATCTGTAAAGCCGCTGTCTGTGTACGTGGGCATCAATCAATTAATGCGTCATTTTTAATGTGAGACATTTCCAGATGGTTCCTAACCACCAGCCAACTCAAGCGTTTTTTTGCCGTTGCCAACGACAACCACCCACCCCGTCGACCGGTCCACAAAATATGGTCTAACATGAAACTGGTCAGTGAGGCAAAAAAGGTTGTGAACCGCTGGTTTAAAGACCTTATTAGTATCTTATGATTTAAAAGTCTATAAATGTCTATTTGGATAAATAGCTTTCACGTAGCTCAGAACAATGAGCATCCCATGAAGGGAAAGCAGGGTCTCAGGACTGAACACGAGCACGGGGGCCGTCATTCCTAATCATGCATTCCTGCACACAAACTTCTGTCACACGGATACCAAGAGGATAACAGATGCAGCATGCAGGTATTAGCCTTGGGCTGACCTGACTACAGTTGGAACGTTGTCAGTGTAATTATCATTGGAGATAACAGAGCCATTCTTGACTAACTGCCTCTTTGCATCCACCTGTAACCGCCTGGCATCCATTACGCAGCAACAATTAGCCTGTTCATCACCTCTTCCCGTTCCTCAGTGCAGAACGTACTAAATGAAAAACATGACGTCTTGTTTTCGCATTTACATAATGAACTGTGGAAAACAAGCCTTCATTTGGGTTGCTGAACCTCACTTTGGTCTTGCAGACCCTTTCTATTCCAAGAAGAGATGATTAGCATTACACACCAAGGAGTATTAATCCACCTTTTTATTCTTCACATGGCGCGGAACAGGTATTAACAATAATCAGTCTTCATTCACTGCCTTTTTTTCAAAGTGAACTCCTTCTCCTAATGATTCTCAGCGGGATAAGAAGAGGCCATTAACCCAAAAGCTGGTTAGTTGAAGATAAAGTTCATTGAAAGTAGGACAAAAGTAATTAGACTGTACTTATTAGACCAGCTGCGTTTCATCCACATTTCATACTTTTTCATACTGCAGCACGTTTGTGACCGTTGAGCATCTCATTTGAAACATGTGAATGAAAATGGGAAACATCAATTCGTATTCCTCTTGATCTCATCATCATCATTAAAACTGTGCAAAAAATCTCCTTAAGTCACTGGAGAACGTAATATTTTTGTCAAATGTGAAGTGAGAGCCTCAGTGCTTCATTAAATGTGGAACAAACGAAACATCAAGAAATTTAATTAAACTTTGTAAAAAAAAATATCTAAATCGCTTACTTTCGCTGTCTAATCATCCCCTACAAAGTATTTTTTTTTTTATTTGTCAGCAAATTAAGCTTGTAGTTATAGGTCATGCACACTTCAATTAATAAAGCACTACCAGGAACATTTCCCAATGATGAATTAGTATCACCCAGCATTAAATATTCAAAGCATTTCCCCTAGAGGACAAAAGTAAAGGAGATTTGACCTCTAAAACATGGCTGGCTGCTGAAGTCCAATTTATAAGTGTAATGTAAGACTCTCTCTCTTGGTCAGTTCCCTGGGGATATTTTAGCAGCCTCTTGGTCCATGTGGCCAATTATTAAACTGAGAAATAATTCCCGCACCTGCCTTATTCTCAGAAGTCTCTTAATTTTTTTTCACTTTCTTAAAATTGTCAAAATATTCATTGCCTGGGATCTGGCTTGTATGCACTGCTGCCTGGTTGTGGAAGCTTGAAAGTCAAGTCTTTGACTCGGTTAGAGGAAGGAATAAAAGTATTTTTTTGCAGGAGAAGGTTGGGAACAGTTTGCATTTTTCGATTCTGCTCTGTCACCTCACTTTAACTACTGACCTTTGGCCTCCTCTTTTTTATTGAGGACAGACATTTCCTTTCCACTCACACACCGCAGGGGCAGTAGGTCAAACCTTTGTGTGTTACGGCCTTGAGCAGCTTCTCGGGGGTGAAACGGTCAGGGAACCAAACACGTGAGATAAAGGTTGCAGCAGAAGTTTGCTGACCCTTTACAAACTGGTGGAATCCCATTATTTTGACGGATATAAATGCGTTAACTGAGAGTGTTTTGTAATTCTTGAAAATAACTTACTACAATGCATTACGCAGGATCCACCATCACATACTGTACATGCGTCAGGGAGCACTACGGCTGGGACTCAAGCAAACAAATTAATTTCATTTTGTAATTGACATCTCCCTGCATTGCTTACGTAGATCCCCTTAATAGTAAAAGATAATAACACACATGTTAATTATTCCTGAATCTGCTGACCTTCACTGCGATGGCACCAGGTGTCTTCTTCTCCGTCTGTCCAATTATCTGTTTCTGTTCAACCTGGGAACTCTCCCGGTGGACGGTGCCTACAGCTCAGCACTCCCTGGTCCGCCGTCTTGCAGGCAGTGACAAAATCCCAGTCGTAAAGCTGCTAGTGCAATATATGGGAATTCAAGTATTGCGTGACTCCCTGTTTTACAGTGGCTTTCGGTGTGTGTGACCAATGTGTGACCAGGGAATAACATCACCACTAATTGCATTGTGTGACAGCTGAGGCGATGCACGGGGAAAGATCTTATTTTTCTGAGGAGCTGAGGGGGGATGCACACACTAATGCTCGATACTATTTAAGCGTGCATGCACTTTGCCTACTGTTAACCCGAGCTACAAACATCTTTTACCTATTTTGGGTTTGAAATGACAAACTAATCATTAGCTTGAGAATGCAAAAGTAACCGCTGCTCTCAGTCAAGTGTGGAGTGGAGAGAGCAGAGTCAATGGGTCCATGATAATAATGCTCTCAGAGAAACAGTCATTGATGTTAGTGAGGAATGAGAGCACATCAAAAGGGAAATCAGCAGGTAAACCACCACGACCACAGAGCTCTTCAAACACACACCAATCCATCTGACATGGGAATACTGGGCTAAAGATGTATGTACTCTTCAGTTTCACAACCGATAATAGCGACATACCAATTATAATAATCAGATAAAATATATATATTCTTTTTTACATTGGTCAACCATTACTACACTCTCAACACATTTTAAAGCACACGTGTTCGCTTTGTTGCAGCCAGAAGAAACTTAAATAACTCTTAACGCTGGTTAGGAAAGGAAGGATCATGTGTAAGAGGGGAGAGGGGGGGGGGGCAGTGTATATGCGAGTATGTGTATTCGTTTGGCGAGAGTGTATTTGTTTTTTAAAGGCCCGTCTGGCGAATGCCATTGTAAATTTACAGCAGCTATAAATGCAATACATTGCAATGAAAATTGGTTGTGCAGTTCTCAATGTATATTAAATCTGTTCCCACCAAATAAACATGAAATGAAGAGTGTAGCAACCGGAGTGGTTTACAACACATCCGACAGGAAATATATCCTGTGAGGTTTACGAAGATTTTAGGCCTTGATATTGTTAGGGATTTAAGCCAGAAGTGCACCGCTAGTCATGGAAGTTATAGGCTGAAGGATAATAAATAATGTCCTTAATCTGAATTCAGACACAAATAAAAGTGCACAAGGTAAATGCAATAGAATAGAGAGAATAGGGAACACATTCCAGCACAGCTTGTTTCTACCTGTATTGTCTCACAGTGTCTGCGGTGTTCATTGATATTCCGTCAATCATTGGCAAAGGGGGATCTATTGGCAGAAATGAATATATTATTTATAAGCAGGCTTTCGTGTATTTGTCACCTGAAAACGAATATATTTTGTTTTTGTTGGTTTTTTGGACAGCCTCGGCTGTCACACAATGCAATTAGTGGTGATGTTATTCCCTGGTCACATATGTTGGTTTAGAATGAGATATCTACGCATATATATCATATTCTCGTCTCCACAAACCCAAACAGATTTAGTAAACTAACTGGCAGCTTCTAATGATTTTGTAGATTCTGGTTAAATTTATCTTGCATAATTCCCAAATTTGGATTGATAATCTGCTTCCCTGTAGAAAAATTAATTGTATTTGTCCTTTTAACCACAACTATGTTGCAAAGGCACACGCACGTATTCTCCCCAACAGAGACGTCTCCTTTGGCTAAAATATTAACATCATCCACTTGAACGTATCTAACACAAAGAAAATGTTGTCTCGGATGAATTCATACATGACATAACCTGACAATGAGAAGCTCCTTTAGGTCTGTGGCTTAGATTTTAAACAAAGATGAGAACTCAAACATATGCAGCAAAAAAATGTGGTGAAATCTTCACAGAGCAAATTGTTGCGCTTTGTACGGATCTACTGACGTACACGCTGACCCATAAGGATCTCTGAAAATAGTGACAAAAGCAGCTTTATACTTCTAAACCAAGAGGGGATGCTTTTATTTGTTACTGCTGCAAAACCCTCTTGACTTTTCCTGTCATTCCAATCAACACCTGCATGAAACATCCCAAAATGCAGATTGATACACACCGCTGACATAGCATCTCCACTGTGTCTTCATAGGATCCCCCTCTGCTGTCATCTATCCTAAATAAGAATTTATTAAAAACAATGACACCACCACAAGCCAAGTGTCTGGGATCCAAACTCATCTTCCTTGTGTCAGGGGTGCATGCATAATCATCCGCTTCATCGACCCGTGAGAATCGCCTAATGTAATCTTAACAACCCAAATTGGAATGGAAAAAAAACAAATCTAGCTCCCCCTGGCATCCTCGTGTCTCTGAGCCTTGATTCCCCCCCAAAAAGATGCAATACATCACAAACACACCGCGCACACACGAGCCCTCCTGCAAGATAAAAGCTGCCAATTGGCCCCAGGTCAGTCTTAACCCAGAACACGATATGAAAAGAGCAGCACGGTGAAAACACCGCAAGTTGAAATGTCTTTCTTACTCTGAGATCTTTTATTAATATTGTATGCTCTTGTGAAATGCAAACTAGTTCAATTCAAACTTTCTTTCTGCCAGAGAAAGGCACCGGGATGTTTCAACAATAAAAAAAGAATAGAAGTAAACAGGCCACAGAGCTTTATTGAACGGGCAACCAAGACTGAATTAGATCGACGGCTACAACAGCAAGTGACAAAACGACCACAGCAGAGTTGCAGGCCACAACAGAGCACGGCAATGAAAAAGGGTTTCCACACAGCTTCAACTCCAATTGCTCTACTCAGGCAGTTGTTTTGGACGGATTGAGCAGTGACACAGTAATAATCCTGATGATTTCATTGAGCCCCCCCCCCCCCCCCCTCCCCTGAGTTGTGATACCGGCCGGAACCGCTCGGATCAGGAAACATGTTCCAAGACTGACCCCTGAGAATCGCAGCGGTGGCCTTTAGCGCCATGTATCCTCTCATGCAAGCCTTTGTCACAGAATTCTGGCAGTCATGTGACCTCTTGTGTTTACCACAAGGTAATGAATCCCTCTGGAGCAAAGTGGCCTTGTTGACTTAGACCCCCCCACAAGCACCGGAGCGCATTGATTGGATGCAGTGCAACTCTGACCAATCCATCACAGCAAATGAATGGTGGCAGCGAGCGCAGAAGCAACAGCAGAGCACAGGAGGAGACGGACATGGTGCATCTTCTCCTTCTTGATGAAATGGGCAATGCAGACTGATAAAGTTCCCTGTTCAAGTTGTCGGGTGGGAGGAGGCAGAGGAAGACAGGGTGGCTTTGTCAGCTGATTGCACTTTTAACAGCATGCCAGTGGTGTGATTTGACATGCTGCACAGGACCAAATCAATGTCTATGATGTGTCCTCTGTTAATGTGTTTTCCAGCAGGAGCGATGCGATGATGTGAAGCTACGTCCTTGTGATTGGGGTTCATCGTGTACTTGCAATGAAACAATGTCAAAATCGGGGCTTTTAATAAAATTCGTTTACTCCAGCTGTCTCTTCGATTTGGTAACATTCTCAACAACATCATCCCGAAAAGAGGATATCATTTTCCCCTCGCTCTGCTCTGACAAGGGTCTTAAACCTTTGTGGTGGTTGTCAGACTCATCAGCTCTGCTCCCTCATCGTGGTCACATAAAGTAAACAGTGGAGTTACAAATGGTTCCTGGCATCCTGTTCAGGGAACTGTGACAAACCAGAGAAAAATTGAAACAAAAAACTGCTCATGAGCTGAAGACCCACGTGTCAAGTCTTTGTCAATCACAAGACTTTGTGATTTTTGTCTTTGTGCACATTTTTTTTTAGACATTTATCGGCAAAATTAGGTCTCACAGTGGAATCGAAATCATTGTACATGGGAACTCTGAGACGGTCCAGTGAGCTGATATATGAAGAAAAGGCACATTTTACAAACCAGCAACATCCATATTTATTGCTTTGCTCATAACTAAAGCATGATGTAGCAAACCACTAGACACTTATAAACTATTCACTAGAGCTGCTACAGTATTAACTAATGAACCCACTCACAACAGCCACATAAGAGGTGGGATCACGCTTGTCAAACCGCAGGAGTCCACTGGCCTAAACCACTTAACTGTATTTGCTGGCATTTCTTTGGTAAGGCAGATGTTGAAATAGAGGCCACTTAGGTTTGAAGAGCCATCTTATTGCCGAGTCGGAGCTTGCAGCTAAGGAGCGGATGCTCTTGGCTTGGCTCACCGGCTGACCTGCGAGCAAAACCAATCATGGCTGTAGACTGGGCGCAATGTGCTATAACAGTGATATGCGCTTGTTTGGATAAGGGTTTGTCTGCTTGAGTCCCTCCAGTTTGTCGGCGGGCCTTCTGTAATATTGGCAGGGGGTTATGAGAATGCCTGCAGGGCTGCACGCCACAATTCAACTCCATGTGTAGCGCAATCTCACAGCTCTCAAGCTTACCGAATCAATTACCCAGAGCCGTGGAGCCTGTGCTCCTCACCCACATCACACCCATTGTTTCTATTTGCTTCTATCGGATGGACCAGAAACACTTGAAGACCAGCGTGATCTTCATGGCTACGTGTTGAACTTTTAAGCCGTGCACTGTTTGATCTCCGAGGTTCAGCATAAGCCACGTCATAGAAAGTCACGGAGCAGAACGGGCAGGACATGAGGTCTGCTTCTGAAACAGAAATAGTTTCAAGGCTCAATGAAAGTACGATTTTTTTTCAGACTTCGCCCTTGAGCAAGCCTTTGTTTGGCCATTAATGGCAAACTAGGGAGCTGCAGATTAAAGAATAAAAGTCTGAGGGTAAAACAATGAGTGTGTACCAACAGGGAGTCCAGCAGCTATTCACCGCTCATGCACCAAAATGGAGAAACCCCCCCCCCCCCCCACACACAACCATAGCTTCATACTCAAACCACACACACACACACACACACACACACACACACACACACACACACACACTTTCTCTTTTCTCAGTTTTACATACAATTTGATTTAGTACATTTTGGTTACACAAACACAAGACCACGGGCCTTTGATGTGTTCATTGCTGTTCATTTTAAACAGCCCCCCTCCCCTCATAGCTGCACTGTCTTTCTAACCTGTCATCTCTACACAGGTTAACCAATTTGTTTTGATGTTTTGAAAGGCGACTTATATCCAAAGCGGTTTATAGGGTTCCCCAGACAGCAACCGCATTGTTGGGTTTGTTGAAATTTCAAAATGGATGACATAGCAGCGTTTACAGCAATAGTGAGTGAATGTAGATTTCAAGAACATGTCAGATCAAAGAGAGGAACGGAAACTATGGCAGCAGAACGTTTAGTTGATGAATCTCTGTATATACTTGATTGTGAGTGGCTCAACACATAATCATATTGTATCTCTATGGCAGTGGTTCTCAAATGGTGGTATGTGTGCCCCTTTGGGGTACGGGAAGGCACTTCGGGGGGAGGATTTTCAATTTTCAAATAGATTTAAAATGAGCATCCATTCAAAAATCCTTTTAAAAAAAAATATCTTTTCTTAGGGCTTCTTGGGTGAAAGAAGTATGTTTTAGGGGGTACATCACTAAACAAAAGGTTGAGAACCACTGCTCCCTTTTCAACGGTGATGCACCTGGGACCACAACTGGAGCAGCCAGGGGTGGCAACGATTTTAACACTGTGGACATGTCGCACAGCTACGGAGTCTCGGAAGACAATTTCCACGAGAGAAATTAATTAAAACTGTACCGGCCGTAGTCGTCGCCCTTTATGTTGCAGCAACGCACTAAAGACACTCCACCTGCAACCAGCGCCGCCCCGCCCTATCCAGCCGAGGCTACGGACATCTCCGTGATATTTGGGGTTTTGGGAGGGGCGAGGAGAGCTGAGATTCACTTGAAGCGCAAAGAAAGACGAGGAAGAAAATATTAAGTTAGAAACTAGTGTTGTTGTTGTTGGATACTCTATGGTTAAGCGACAAAAGCCAGCGGGGAAACCTCGCCGGCACTCTAACAAACTGTGGGGGTCGATGGCAGCTTTGGCACGCGGAGCACACAAAAGCATTCACACAGTGCTGCAGACCCGCGAGACACGCGCTGATGCATCTCAATAGACACAACCCGAAGATAAACAGGACACAGAAAGAAACAAAAAAAAATAGAAGAGTTTTGAGGCACGTTGTGTATTTCACAGCGTGTCCGCTCTGAACACCTTTTTACGCATGAAGTAATTTTTTTTCTCCATCTTTTAAAGTTTTATTTTATAATCAGACATATTTAACGCATATTTGTTTTCATATCTACATTGTACGGCACGTTGCTCGTTACAAACGGCGCCCCGTCTTCTCACGGCAACACGCACCACGGCGCACGGGGGCTCCCCAAACGCGGGCGCGTAAGGCAAACGGCATCGGCCCCGGCGTGGACTCACCTGCAGGACACGGTGATCTCCACTTTGGTGGCCGGGATGCTCCCACTGTCGGGATCGAAGTCACAGACCGTCGCCGTGGCCTCCACTTTGTCCATGACGTCTCCCTCCATGTGTGCAGGAAACGGGCCAGCTCACTGAGCCCCGTGAGTCCCTCGGAACGTGGAGAGCCGACCACGGAGAGCCGCAGCGCAGCGGGCGAGCGAGCGGGAGCGGATACGGTCCGGACGAACCCCCAGTGCGGTCCACTGGACGGGCAACAGCATGGGAAGTTTAATGGGAGGCTGCAGCAGCAAGGCAATGGATTTGAAAGTGGGATCACGTGCCAGGACGCATCAGTGCCAACAACTCCGCTGTTTACCAGGCAGAGAATGAGCTCTTCTTTCGCAGCAGCGTTTGAGAAGTAGAAGCTGTGAACTCCACCCCTCCTGACTGCATTCTCCTATGCTGGGCTGCGACGGACACACGACTCGTTGCAGATTCAAGCTGTGGCTCCATGGGCTGGACGGGTCGTCCTTTCGCTCCAAAGCCACTTACAAAAAAATAAATTAGCAGCCGAGACCGTGAATATAGAGTACAATTTGTACTTAGCTGGGGCTTTATATTGCTGCCTCAAATTCTACATTTAAGTCGCACGCAATGGATGAATAGTTTATTTCCATCTATAATGTTAAAAGCACGTCAGTTCCTTCAGAGCCACCAGCTCGTATTACTAATTGAAGGGCTGCACGTTGCTTTCAGCATCTGGACAGCTCCTCGAACTCGTGCAGCTTCTGTCACAACCTTCTCCGTTCATCTAGTGTAGTGTTTCTGCCTCCCCTGCTGTATATTCATCTATGGGAGATTGCATGCTGTTATGCCCATTTATTAGCATTTATGCTTCACCGTTTTCTTGATTTCAACAAATATTTGTTAATTCAACCAAACATGTCATTTACAGATAGACGGTACAGTGCTTCCGTCCTCCTCTATGTGTTTGCACAGACGGATTGATTTTGGCCAGACGTTTTTTAATCTTTTTATTTAGGAAATCACAATAAACAACTCCTCACATCACCTGAAGCCCTCCATGCAGGTATTAGAGGCAAAAGACAAGGATCAAATAAACCCATGTCGAATCACCAACACAAAGGTGATTTTTATAATTTAATATTATCTTTTCTTTTGTTTTCTTTTTTTTTGGGGGGGGGGCTCACGCAGGTGCGCTCCAGGTATGGGCAGCATTCCATTTCCTGCTATTGGCCAGCCGCCACTCCCTCGGACTGAAACACCTGCACTACACATGTTCCATGGGTCACATAATCATGCAGCCATGGAAACGTCTATGCATCATATTCCTAATCTGGTTCCTGAGCAGCAAGCATTGTGGAAGGTCTATTGTTAACGGACTGCCATAGTTACAGTTGTACACCCCACAGTGAGACCAAGGCTGATGAGGTCGGCGCATTTCGGACATCACAGCCCTACCGGGGTGCAGCTTCATACTTAATCATGCTCTCTCTGTAATTAGGCCCGGTGGTGGCCCTCGGTTGGTTGATTTTGAGCTCCCTTTGGTACACTGTTCCCTGCCGCCTGCTGTGAGGCTCTCCACTGTTCCCTCCCACAGTTGCCCCGCTTCCTGCAGCCGTGGCAGGAGTGTAATTATGACTGTATGGACCCTCTCAGCGGGGAGTCCGTTTGTGAGCGAGCGGTGATGCAACCCAAACCCGCTCGGCAACAGGCCTCAGCATCATTTGAGGGAGGAAGCCAGATGACGAGGTTCAAACTCCGCTGTGACGGGTAGTCTACAGCAACAAGTGAAGATTTTGAAATCATACATTTACTCAAACCTATTGAGAAACATTTTACTCTAGTACATTTGTCAGACAGCTGTATTTTTCTGAATATATATTTCATATATCCTGCACATTTGTTAAATTATATTAAATATACTATTGTTCAAACTGGGACAACAGCTTAGAAGTGTGTTTCCTCTAATGTATTCATTATATTCGCTGGATACAAATGAAAAGTGACAAAAATAGTTGTATGAAGAATGAAGCTGAAGTGCCTGGACACCTTCAGGTCAATGCACCAGCATGGAGTGAGGGGAAGGTGGACGGGCCTGCGATGCGGTTTGATAAAAAACAGTCACTTCAATTGCAACATACTGTCAAGGATGCGTGGAGGAGGCAGGACTCAAATGCAGACTTCTTGGAAAACAAAAGACTTTAATAGTCAAAAGGCCAAAAACACACAGGAACCAGGGGGAAAAACAGCAGGCAGGAAACTATGAACATCCACGACAATAGACAATGACGCGACAAGTGACACAAGAGACACACGGCTTAAATACACAAGGGAGGTGCAGGTGATTGGACACAGGTGGAAACTATTAGACGATCACAGGGGATGACGGGACAAGGCAGGAAGTGAAGTTACCCGGGGACACGAGTGGCAGAAAACTACAAAATACAACAGGAAGTGAACCACACCGTGACACATACAGTATGCGTATGTCACACGTGAATCATGATGGCGTCGAATCAGGCAAATACTTCCAATAATGGCAAAGAAAAAAGGAACGTCTTAGAGATGATTGCAGGGATTGGATAGAGGAATCAGATTTGAGGTGGTACAAATTGCTTTGTATTGTGTATTTTAAATGCAGGACTTGCTATTTTTACATTGTGTTACATCTTAAGTTCTTCCACTACCGTAGTACCTCAATACTTTCTATATAATATGCTCTCCAGAACTTTGCATGTTTGCAAAATACATCTCCCACCAGCCTTGACAAGTAAACAAACTACAAATCAACACTCCCTCATCGAAGTCAGTGTAGATTTTTGGTCATCTCGTGAAGCTGATGTTGGCAACCCGTTAGCTATCTTGCATTCACAGGGCACAATTAGCATTCCTTTGGAGTCTGATCCTGGCTACCTGACAAATGAAAGCTCAATATTTACTGTGCCGTTTAGCTCTGGTATGCACCGACTCCAGAGACAGGAAAGGGCAGATAAGGGCCATGAGTGCATAACTTCTTTTTCACTGAGGAAGACCGCTGAGCACAGAGCTGCTGCTGAGAGCAGCTGGACAAGAAAGTGAGGTGGTAAATAATTTACCACAACTTATATTGCTCTCATTTACTGTAATAAAACCAAAACCATGACTTTACGTATCCTCCTGGGCTGCAAAGTTGAGGAATATATGGCATTGAATTCATCATTGCAAGAGACCTCTTCCCAATTGTCAGACGGTCGTCTGATTAATTAGAATGATAACCAGATAGGTGCACTTACTGGCGCCCAGATCTCTCCCACGTGCAGTGACCGTGTCTGTGGCTGCAGAACCGCGCGTGTCGTTCCGTTGATAAAAGCGGTCCCCATAGACGTACGTTAAACGTCTTTCCCCACCGTGCTTCTGGCCGCAGAGTAGCAGCTAAGGTTTGCCAACGAACAGAGCCGTGTTATCACTACGGGCCCCTACGGGACACGGTGGAGCGGGGAGTCAATGAACGCGTAAGACGGGCAGTAAATGGTGTTTTGAGAGAGCGGTTCACTAGAACCACGAGAGGCTCTTGAGAACTCAGCAGGCAAAATGTTATGTTTTCTGGAGCGGAATATGAGATTAGCCTTGGACAACACTATCGCCGGTGGTGCTGCCACACATGAGTTATGGGTAATTGTTCTTGCACTGAAGGATGCCAACAAAAGGAAGAAAAAAAATAAGTCTCGTAAAAGCTGGTCGTTTCCTGTTTTAAGGAAGAAGTAGACGTTAGAAAGTCTGATGTTTCTGTTTGGGAATTCACAGCTGTGAAGCAACATGCTGTACATTTACTTACGAAATACTGGTTAAGAATTATCCCACAGTGGAAAAGTGGAAGTTTGTTTGTTTTGATTCAGTT
The DNA here is from genome assembly GCF_964276395.1 of Gasterosteus aculeatus. Lineage (NCBI taxonomy): Eukaryota > Metazoa > Chordata > Actinopteri > Perciformes > Gasterosteidae > Gasterosteus > Gasterosteus aculeatus. The sequence continues at coordinate 11,590,967 of NC_135689.1, read as the reverse complement.
TTTGAGACATTTTGAAAAGCAGAGACATTTCAAGGACAAGTTGGCCGTCTGGCCAACGCATAAAACTAGACTACTGATTGAATTAACTTTCTGTATTTTATTCTGTTTCCCTCTGAGAATCAAGAGATATGCAGCCTACGGACATCAGATGGTTTTTTAAGCATTGCTAGTGATTCATTTTTTGTTCATCTCTGTCCTTCTTTAGAAAACGTTTTCATTAAAGATTTTAGATAAACTATGAAAAGTTCAGTATTGATAGACAGAGAAGCCTTTGAGCTTGTGTGCGATTTTGTCGCAGCACGGGCATATTCATGCCTGTGAGTCCCTCCCTGCGTGTGTGTGTGTGTGTGTGCCCCACTGGCTTCATATTCAGCACCACTCTGCACTGCTCCAATACAGCGGTTACATCTGATAACTCTTTGGAAGACTCACATAAACGCTGTGGAGGTTTCACTGCATGCTGCTTTTCTCCTGCTTCTGTGACACAGCTCAACAATGCAATGATGTCAAGTTGGAAGGACACATTTGTAACTACTTTTCAGACGAGCGGGGTCCCTTTCTCAAACGCAAGGAAACAGACCTAAACCTCCCCGATGCACTTATGTGAAGTGATAATGAGGGGAGCTGTGAGTGGATCTACAGTCTCACAGGAAAGTACAGAGAATAATTCAACTCAAAAGGGGGACGTGGGGTTTAGTCCAACTCTGCTCAACTGCTGCGTCCAACCGAGCTGCACCGATGTGAGGTTGATGGAGCTTCGTTGAGCATGCTGGAGGGC